>NC_073378.1:134610331-134855331 GCF_028641065.1 Leucoraja erinaceus | reverse complement strand
AATCTAACTCTCTCTTAAAAACATCCAGTGAATTGTCCTCCGCTGCCTTCTGTGGCAGAGAATTCCAGATTCACAACTCTCTGGGTGAAAATGTTTTTCCTCATCTCAGTCCTAAATTGCCGACCCCTTATTCTTAAACTGTGGCCCCTGGTTCTGGACTCCCCCAAAATCGGGAACATTTTTCCTGAATCTAGCGTGTCCAATCCCTTAAGAATGTTATACATGTCCATAAGATACCCTCTCATCCTTCTAAACTCCAGTGAATATAAGCCTAGTCGATCCATTCTTCCATCGTATGTCAGTCCCTAACAGTCAGTTGTTCATGACGGAACAGCAGATGCTGGAAAATGGAAGGTGGACAAAAGTGCCGGAGAAACTCAGCGGGTGAGACAGCATCTATGGAGGGAAGGAAATAGGCGACGTTTCGGCACGAAACGTCACCTATTTCCTTCCCTCCATAGATGCTGCCTCACCCGCTGAGTTTCTTCGGCACTTTTGTCTACCCTAACAGTCAGTTCTGAGCTCCTAACCTACCTCATTCCATCACCTCCAACAGGATCCCACCACGAGTCACATCTTCCCATCTCCACCCCTTTCCACCTTCCGCAGAGACCATTCCCTCCGCAACTCCCCAGGTTAACTCATCCCTTCCCACCCAAACCACCTCCTCCCCAGGTACCTTCCCCTGCAACCGCAGGAGATGCAACATCTGTCCCTACACCTCCTCAAACGACTCCATTCAGGGACAACGTCAGTCCTTCCAGGTGAGGCGGAGGTTCTCGTGCACCTCCCCGAACCTCCTCTACTGTATTCTGTGTTCCTGATGTGGCCTCCTGGACATCGGCGAGACCAAGTGTAGACTTGTGCTTGGTCCACTGAGGTCTACTGGATCTCCCAGTTGTCAACCATTTTAACTCCCCTTCCCATTCCCACACGGACCTTTCTGTCCTGGGCCTCCTCCATTGCCAGAGTGAGGCCCCACACGTAAACTGGAGGAACAGCACCTCATATTCCACTTGGATCGTTACAACCCGACAATATGAACATTAAACCTCCAATTTTGGGTAAATACAAACCCTTCCCATCTCCCTTCTTCCCCCATAACCTACCCTCCCCCTCTCCCCCTCCCCCCCTCCCGGGTGCGTCAATTGCTCTCCCACCTATTTCTCCCCTCCCCCCTTCTACTGACATTCCTTCCTCCAGCTTCACTATTAACAACTCTACAATTCTTTCAGTTTTAGTTTAGAGATACAGCGCGGAAACAGGCCCTTCGGCCCACCGAGTCCGCGCCGACCAGCGATCCCAGCACACTAACACAATCCTACACCCACGAGGGACAATTTTTACATTTACCGAAGCCAATTAGCCTACAAACCTGCACGTCTTTGGAGTGTGGGAGGAAACCGAAGATCTCGGGGCGAACGTACAAACTCCGTACAGACAGCACCCGTAGTCGGGATGGAAACCGGGTCTCCGGCGCTGCTTTCGCTGTAAGGCAGCAACTCTACCGCTGCGCCACCGTGACCGCCTTTTGACTCACACCTTCTGCCCTTTGTCTAACCACCTGCCTATCAAGACCACCCCTCACCTGTGTTCACTTATTACCTGCCGGCCTTTGTCTTACCCTGATCTCTTCCAGCTTCACCCCCCCCCCCCCCCCCCCCCCCCCCCCCCTCCTCCCCTCCCCACACACAATCAGTCTGAACAAGGGACCCAAGCCAAAACGTCACCTTATCCATATTCTCCAAAGATGCTGCCTGACCCGCTAAGTTACTCCAGCACTCTGTGGCTGCTTCAGTGTCACCCTTGCACTTCAAAAAAAATCTTTACACTTTCTCTGTGACTCTAATGATATAACACTGTAACACTATTTTCTACACTCTGGTATTTTTCACTACATTATAGTAAGACTTAAGTGGATAGCACACAAAGTTTTTCACCGCATCTCGCTACATGTTACAATAACAAACCAAAACCAATATCAAAGGCATTCAATATGGTAGACACAAAATGCTGGAGTAACTCAGCGGGACAGGCAGCATCTCTGGAGAGAAGGAACGGGTGACGTTTCAGGTCGAGACCCTTCTTCAGACTAGGCAGGGGAAAGGGAAATGAGAGATATAGACGGTGATGTAGAGAGATATAGAACAAATGAATGAAAGATATGCTCCACAGTAACGAGGATAAATGAAACAGACTATTGTTAGCTATGTGCTAGGTGAGAACTGGAACCTGGTGCGACGGGTGGGGGAGGGATGGATCTGCATTCAACATGGTGCCGTGAAAAACGTTATGAAACAATGTAATATTGTATTAGCCTTGATGATTCAACAACAAGAAATGAGAGTCCTTGCATCAACATAATCAAAGACTTGTCCCACCCCGGCCATTCCTTCTTCTCCCCGCTCCCGACCGGCAGAAGGTACAGAAGCTTGAAAGCGCGCACCACCAGACTCTGGAACAGCTTCCTCCCCTCTGTTGTCAGGCTCCTGGTCCCATAGCAGAAGCGTCCAGGTCGTGGGGCTGGAAACTGGAAGTATCCCGAGCTAATTCTGCCACCACCACCATCATCTATTGCGACAAGTGACGGATTTCACTGATTATCGACGGAAGCTCGCGTCCTTTTCGGGGCGGGCGATGACAGCGAGGTCAACACTTGTAACAAGATGGACACAAAAAGAAGAAGAAGCTCAGGCTTCCGAACGACCCTTCCATAAGCTAGGGTACTGTCACCTCTACCCCATTGTGGGCATTTGACTTTGTCTATGGAACTGATGCACTGCAATGCTGGGAACTATATTCTGCTTCACCTGTTGTACTTGAGTCTGGCTTGATTGTATTTGTGTGCAGTCGTACAGAGCCCTAGTGATTCCTTCTGCAGTTGTACAGAGCCCTAGTGAGTCCACACCTGGAGTATTGTGTGCAGTTTTGGTCCCCTAATTTGAGGAAGGACATTCTTGCTATTGAGGGAGTGCAGCGTAGGTTCACAAGGTTAATTCCCGGGATGGCGGGACTGTCATATGCTGAGAGAATGGAGCAGCTGGGCTTGTACACTCTGGAATTTAGAAGGATGAGGGGATCTTATTGAAACATATAAGATTATTAAGGGTTTGGACACGCTAGAGGCAGGAAACATGTTCCCAATGCTGGGGGAGCCCAGAACCAGGGGCCACAGTTTAAGAATAAGGAATAAACCATTTAGAACGGAGACGAGGAAACACTTTTTCTCACAGAGAGTGGTGAGTCTGTGGAATTCTCTGCATCAGAGGCCGGTGGAGGCAGGTTCTCTGGATGCTTCCAAGAGAGAGCTAGATAGGGCTCTTAAAGATAGCGGAGTCAGGGGATATGGGGAGAAGGCAGGAACGGGGTACTGATTGGGGATGATCAGCCATGATCACATTGAATGGCGGTGCTGGCTCGAAGTGCCGAATGGCCTACTCCTGCACCTATTGTCTATAGTCTATTGTGTATAGTATTATCTGGTTTGATCGGATAGCATGCAAAACAAGGCTTTTCACGGTACCTTGGTACAGGTGACAACAATGAAACCTTCCCTGACAATAAGCTTGTGAGGTAAAGCCAGCCAGAGTCTCCTGCTCCTGAGCTTCAGCCAGCAGGGTCTGTCTGCCAGAGACTGCAGGTGTGTGGGCACAGTGTCTGCAAAGCATTGTAGCCAGCTGTGATACACGGCACAATCCTACAACCTGGCAGCGTGCCGCGCTGAAAGAACGGCCACTTGGGGAACCGCTCAGAACATTTGTGTGGCCTCGGCACTGCAACCCTGCCTCTTGGGCACGGAATTGTTGGTGGGAATTGGGAAAAGGAAAATAAAGACCACAATGATATCTTAATTGCTTTTCAGATCAGCAGCTCACTCTGAAATAGGAGCAACCCTTGCTTCAGGCAGGAAGGCAAAGGAAAACAGGGAACTACAGATCAATTAGTCAGGAAAAAGTCCAAATCTGTTATTAAAGATGGCGTGAAAATGCAAAAAACCCCACAAAAATCTGAAGAAGAGGACCCGACCCAAAACGTCACCTATCCATGTTCTCCAGAGATGCTGCCTGACCTGCTGAGTTACTCCAGCGCTTTGTGTCTCTTTTATGTAAACTGACTTCTGCAGTTCCTTGCTTCCACAAAAATACTTGCAGAAGTAAGCCAGTGTGTTCTAGTCTGAAGAAGGGTCTCGAACTGAAACGTCACCCATTCCTTCCTCCAGAGACGCTGCCTGTCCCGCATGAGTTACTCCAGCCTTTTGTATCTATGCAGAGGAACAACTCCAGAGCTGTTTGGAGTCTGTAGACTGGGCAAATGTTCAGGGACTCGACAACGGACCTGAATGAATACGCCACAGTCGCTACAGACTTCATAAAGAAATGTGTGGAGGACTGCATCGTGCCAAAAACCTTCCGAGTGTTTCCTAACCAGAAGCTTTGGATGAATCATGATATCCACATTCTTCTGAAGACCAGATCCTGGGCATTCAGGTCTGGAGATACAGAGGTCTACAAGAAGTCCAGATACGACCTTGGTAAGGCCATCAAAGAGGCCAAAAGGGACTTTTGCTCCAAGCTGGAGGATGAGACGGATGTTCGGCAACTGTGGAGGGGCTTGAATGTCATCACTTCCTACAAGGGAAAATCAGGAGGCAGCTCAAATGTCAGCGAAGCATCACTCCCTGATGAGCTCAATGCGTTCTTCACACGCTTTGTTAGGGTGAATACTGATGTGCCTTCCCGAGCCCCCATTCGCTGTGATGGCATTTCAGTCTCAGTATCAGAGGCCGACGTCAGGAAATCCTTCAGAGGGGTGAACCCTCAGAAAGCTCCTGGTCCTGATGGTATACCCGGTCGTGTTCTAAAAACCTGTGCGCACCAACTGGCTGGAGTTTTTACGGACATTTTCAACCTCTCACTTCTTAGGTCTGAGATCCCCACCTGCTTTAAAAGGGCATCAATTATACCAGTACCCGAAGAGCAAGGTGACGTGCCTCAACGACTATCGACCAGTGGCACTAACGCTGGTGGTGATGAAGTGCTTTGAGAGGTTGATCATGACACAAATCAACTCCTACCTCGACAAAAATCTGGACCCACTGCAGTTCGCTTACCGCCACAACAGGTCAATAGTGGATGCGATCTCGCTGGCTCTCCACTCCGCTATGGACCACTTGGACAACAAAACTCATATGTCAGGCTGTTATTCATTGACTACAGCTCGGCCTTTAATACCATCGTCCCCTCCAAACTGGTTACCAGGCTCTCAGATCTGGGTCTCTGCGCATCCCTCTGCAATTGGATCCTCGACTTCCTCATTCACAGACCACAGTCTGTTCGTATTGGTGGAAATGTGTCATCCTCGATAACAATCAGCACGAGAGCACCTCAAGGCTGCGTGCTCAGCCCCCTGCTGCACTCACTCTATACTCATGACTGCGTAGCCGGTCATAGTGTGAACTCCATCATCAAGTTCTCCGACTACACCACTGTTGTGGGACGTATCACTGATGGGGACGAGTCAGAGTATAGAAGAGATATCGGCCGATTGACCAAATGGTGCCAGCACAATAACCTGGCCCTCAACACCAGCAAAACCAAGGAACTGATTGGGGACTTTGGAAGAGGTAGGATAGGGACCCACAGTCCCATTTATATCAACGGGTCGATGGTGGAAAGGGTCAAGAACTTCAAATTCCTGGGCGTGCACATCTCTGAAGATCTCTCCTGGTCCCAGAACACTGATGCAATTATAAAGAAAGCACCTCTACTTCCTGACAAGATTATGGAGAATCGGTTTGTCAAGGAGGACTCTCTCAAACTTCTACAGGTGCACAGTAGAGAGCATGCTGACCGGTTGCAACGTGGCTTGGATTCGGCAACTTGAACGTCCAGGAGCAGAAAAGAATGCAGAAAGTTGTAAACACCGGCTCTGACCTCCCCACCATCGAGGGGTTCTATCGCAGTCGCTGCCTCAAAAAGGCTGCCAACATCATCAAGGACCCACACCATCCTGGCCACACACTCATCTCTCCATTGCCATTGGGAAGAAGATACAGGAGCTTGAAATCTGGAACATCCAGGTTCAGGAACAGCTGCTTCCCCACAGCCATCAGACTATTAAACACAACATCAAGCAAACTCTGAACTATAAGAGCCTATTGCACTGTATCTGTTGATGTATGTGTATATATATGGTCTATGGTATAGAGACACAATTAACTTTTATCTCCTGTTCTGTATTATGCTTACAATACTCTGTTGTGCTGCAGCAAGCACGAATTTCATTGTCCTATCTGGGACACATGACAATTAATTTCTCTTGACTTGACTATGTTCTTGACCACTCTCTGTGAGAAAAAGTGTTTCCTCATCTCCGTTCTAAATGTCTTACTCCTTATTCTTAAACTGTGGCCACTGGTTCTGGACTCCCCCAACATCGGGAACATGTTTCCTGCCTCTAGCGTGTCCAAGCACTTAACAATCTTATATGTTTCAATGAGATGCCCTCTCATCCTTCTAAACTCCAGAGTGTACAAGCCCAGCTGCTCCATTCTCTCAGCATACGACAGTCCCGCCATCCCGGGAATTAACCTTGTAAACCTACGCTGCACTCCCTCAATAGCAAGAATGTCCTTCCTCAAATTCGGGGACCAAAACTGCACACAATACTCCAGGTGTGGTCTCACTAGGGCTCTGTACAAATGCAGAAGGACCTCTTTGCTCCTATATTTGATTCCTCTTGTTATAAATGCCAACATGCCATTTGCTTTCTTCACTGCCTGTTGTACCTGCATGCTTACTTTCATAGACTGATGTACACCGTAGATGTCGTCCCATCCGGATGCATCACCACTCGGTTTGGCAACTGCTCTGCCCAAGACGGCAAGAAATTGTAGGGAGTTGTAGATGCAGCCCAGTCTATTACACAGACCAGACTTCCCTCCACTGTTTCCCATCTACACCTCACACTGCCTCAGGAACGCAGCCAACGCAAGCAAGGACACTCCGGTCCTTCCCACTCTCCCCCCCCCCCCCCCCCCCCCCCCCCCCCCAGTCTCCCGTTGGGCACAAGGATACAAAAGCTTGAAAGCACGTACCACACAGATTCAGAAAAAGCTTCTTCCCCACTGCTATCAGATCTTCAACGTTAAGGATCAATTCCTATCTTCCAATCTACCTTGTTACGACCTCACACTTTTTTTTACCTGCACTTTCTCTGCAGGTGTCTGGCTATATTCTGTACTCTGATTCCTTTCTCCTCCTGCCCTGCCTGTTGTGCTCATGTGTGGTATGATTTGACCGGATAGCAAACAAAACAACGTTTTTCACAGTATCTCTATACATGTGTTAATAATAATCTGATACCAGAACCAATATTAATTCTTCCTCCGATGGATACTGGAAATCAAATTTGGTTGATAAAATGGAAACATGGGTTACTGGATCTTATAGATTGGCTTCTTGAGCAGACGGGTGGCGGCAGACCTTTGACACCTATCCTTCTAAATCTTTAGTGTGTGGGAAGGAACTGCAGATGCCGGATTACATCAAAGATAGACACAAAATGCGGGGGTAACTCAGCGGGACAGGCAGCATCTATGGAGAGAAGGAATGGCTGACGTTTTGGGTCGAAACCCTTCTGCAGACTGTACTGAATTGTACCCACCTTGACCATCTCCTTTGGTACCTCTTGCCACATATCCACCACCCTCTTGTCCCTCAGGTGAATCATTCCCCTCCCACCTTGAATCTTTAGACTCCCCTACCCTGGGGATACCAATGTGACCATTCACCTCACCTCTGCCCCTCATGATTGTATCCACCTTTACAAGGCCGCCCCTCAGACTGCTATGCACGTTGATGGATATGTGAGGATGACTATAGGGTATGTGGCGCTGTGCGCCTGCCTGCTACGAGTTGGATTAGAGAGCTCCTGACATTCATGACCTTTTTTCCAGGAAGGAAAAATCAAATACTCGAGGACATATTTTTATGATGAGAGGGGCAAAAAGAAAGACACAGAGTGCTGGAGTAACTCAGTGGGTCAGGCAGCATCTGTGGAGAACATGGATAGGTGACGTTTCACAGAGTGCTGGAGTAACGCAGTGGGTCAGGCAGCATCGGTGGAGGACATGGGTAGGTGACGTTTTGGGACGGGACCCTTTTTCAGACTGATTGTGCGGGGGGGGAGGGGGTGGGAGAAAGCTAGACAAGCTAGAGAAGCAGAGGGGCCTGGTGGATATAGGTGTTTATTAGGTTGCCAGATGGTTGGACAAAGGCCAGATATGGAAAGACAGATATGTGTCAGATAAGGATAGAAGAGGAGTGAAGTGTGAAGCCTGAGGAAGGAACTGAGATACAGGAGGGAATTTGATGCAAATCAAGGTGCAGCACATGTTAGAGGTGGGGGGGGTATTGTAGTGGAAGGAAGGGTTGTTTGTAGGTTAATTACTTAAAAGTTGGAGCATTCAATGCCCATACTGTTAGGTTGTAAGTTGCCCAAGCAGAATTCATGGCCTGGCCAAGATGGCCATCTGCGAGTCACAGTGCCAGGTGGAAGAGGACTTTGCCCCCGCCAGATGCTTGCCCCTTTACAGGGATTACGTCCGTGCCCGGGTGGTGTTAGAGAGGGACATAGTTGTACAGTAGTTATTTAATATATTTGTAAGGATTGTAACTGAAGACCCTCTAGCGAGCAAGATGGTCCACACGACGAAAAAGACGTAGTACGGTCACGGGCAGATTCATGGGTCATTTTCGGCCCCATTTCAGTAACCGGCTTCCGTCTCCGCACCAAAGATCCCGTAGCGGAGCAAAGAGACTAGTGCGGAGACGGAAACCAGTTACGGAAACATCCTCGTAAAAATAAAAGTTCTTTGGTTAAAAATCTCCTCATTTTCAGAATTATAATTTATTAACACAAACTGTTCCCCCGCAACGTTGATTACACTGCGGGTCGGGTCGGGTCGGGTTACTGAAATGGATGAAAAAAAGGCCCACGTTCCGCTCCGTTGCGTACTACACGTCAGCCCATTGCATTTAGCAGGAGTGGTCTATCTTGCTCCGCTATAGGATCTTTGATTGTAACATGGTTGTTTGGAAATTTAGTGTCTAGATAATTTGGTGATTTTGTGCTATGATGGCGGGTGTGTCACCGCAGTTTTATTTTTGCTTCGTGATCGTAATTAAATTAATTATTTTTGATACAAATAAAAAAGAAAAAAAAGCGTAATTTATACCGCTGGGTTGTTTGTGAGCTACTCCGGACGTGGGTGTGAATCCAGAAGGGGGACAGGGAAAAGAGGAGAGAACGACAAGGGAGGGTTGGGGCAATCACAGTGAAGGGTGCACCTTTATAAAGGAGATGAGGAGGAATTTCTTCAGTCAGAGGGTGGTGAATCTGTGGAATTCATTGCGCAGACGGTGGTGGAGGCCAAGTCATTGGGTTTTTTTAAGGCGGAGATTGATTTGGTCAAGGGTTATGGGGAGAAAGCAGGAGAATGGGGTCGGGAGGGAAAGATTGATCAGCCATGATTGAATGGTGGAGTAGACTCAATGGGCTGAATTGCCTACCTCTGACCAGTTACTTAGGAGCTTATGGAAGAGGGTTCACTACATTACATTCAGTGCTCATGGTGTGGTCTCTTACACCAGGGAGAGATCTGGGAGAGCAGATACAAGGTGGGGGTACACTTTGATGAATACCCCAGTTGAGCTGCAAATTCATTCATTCATTCATCAGCGTTGTACACATTAGCGACGCAGTGGCGCTGATATCCGACGGGAACGGTGACGGACGCACCACAACATCTCTGTCCTCCAGTTCCTGCGGACTTCCGCCGCTGGAAGTCTAGGATTTTGGTGTGTGTGTGTGTTTTTATCATCATTCCTTACAATGCTACGTACGACAGTGATCGCAACTTCTACTGAAGTGTGGGTGGCCGTTGGCTCGCTAGGAGCTCATCCGCCCTTTGACAGGTCTTGTTTTTGGTTCACAGCCCCCTCCTCACCTGGCAAACCAGGTGGGGGAGACGGTTTAGTCGCCGGCTATCCGCCCTAAGGAGCAGTGGTACCCGTGGCGGGGGGAACTTTGCAAAGAGACCCAGAATTGATTTTTTTTTTAAATTCAGAATCTGGACATGATTGTCGAGGACATTGATTGTCCATCAATACTACACTTGAGAAGATGCCACTGAGCTGGCTGCTTTGTGAAACTGCTGCACATGCCTCAGCTACCTCCACTGGCAGCTCGTTCCATACACCACCCACCCCTTGTATAAAAGAGTTACCCCTCAGTTTCCCATTAAATCTCTCCCACCTCTCCTTAAACTGAGGTCCGCTGGTTCTCGATTCCCCTACTCTGGGCTACAGACTCGGTGCTTCTACCCAATCAGTTCCTCTTTTGATTTTGTGCACCTCTATAAGATCACCCCTCATCGCGCTGCGCTCCAAGGAGTCCCAGCCCACTCAACCTCCCTCTGCCGGACTGTCCTTCTAGGGAAGTGTTGTTGGGGAGGGAGAGCCAGAGGCTTAGACCCAGCCACTGCGAGAAAATGATTGTGAATTAATATTAATCGCGGCACCAGACAAACTCCTCCACATTCTTGGTTGAAATGATGTCACGTGATATTTTACCTTAATTTGGCAGGTAAAATGTCTTACATCTATTGCATAAGAAAGATGACTTTGACCATTCATAGAGTCGTACAGCACGGAAACAGGCCCTTCAGCCCAACTTGTCCAAGCTGACCAGGATGCCCCATCTAGTCCCATTTGCTTGTGTTTGGCCCATATCCCTCTAAACCTTTCCTATCCACATACCTGTCCAAATGCCCAAATGTTGTTATAGTAACTGCCTCAACTACCTCCTCTGGCAGTTCGTTCCACACACCCGCCACCGTCTGAGTGGAAAAGTTGCCCCTCAGGCTCCTATTAAATGTTGCCCCTCTCACCTTAAAGCCATGTCTTCTAGTTCTTGATTCCCCTTCCCTTGGTAAAATACTTAATTTACCAATAGACAATGGGCAAAAGGTGCAGGAGTAGGCCATTCGGCCATTCGAGCCAGCACCGCCATTCAATGTCATCATGGCTGATCATCACCAATCAGTACTCCGTTCCTGCCTTCTCCCCATATCCCCTGACTCCGCTATTTTTAAGAGCCACATCTAGCTTTTCTATTCACTATCTATTCCCCTCGTGATTTTATACGCCTCTGCAAGATCATGCTTCATTCTCCTGTGCTCGAAGAAATAAAGTCCAATGCTGCCCAACCTCTCCCTGTAGCTCAGTCCCTCGAATCCTGGCAACATCCTTGTAAATGTTCTCTGCACCATTTCTACCTGAATGCTATTCAGCGCACGCTCGGCGGGACTGGAAGTCATAACATCTGGGCCTTGGGATGACAGCGTTACAACAAATCCACAGCAGGCATAAAAACACACGTCACGGACTAAATGGAGGAAAATTCAGCTATGAAATCAAGTTCCCTTACAGCAATGAAACAGTTAAGCTTGGCCCCGTCCTTTGCCTCAGAGCTGCAAGCTTGCAAAGATGTTGAGCATTGACTACCTGAAAGGCTTTTCTTCCTTCAAGGACAAGGAACAAAATTGATTTTAACACTCAGTCAAGGGGTCCCAGGCAGCTGCAACCCATTGATTTTTCATTGTTTTACAGATTACGATTTCATTGAGAGAAATGGAGCAGCCAGTGTGAAGATCAGAGCTGAGAACAAAGGAGAGGCAGATGACAGAATTCGCGGTCAGAAGCAATCGATCCCCTTCCAATTTGCTGTTCTTACATTTACCAGTTACAAGTTACGGTAAAAATTAAAAATAGATATTGCATTCCAGGTAGCGGCCTCGCAACGTGGAAAAGCAGAGCTTGCTGTTTCAGCTTCCAGTCCAAATCTCCACACGCCGTGTAGTTTACATTCTAGAAAGCCAGAGGTCGCAGGTGACACAAAACGTTTGCAATCTGCAAATGCCTTGCTCCTCGCTTGGAACAAATAGTCAACAGAATGATTTCAAGGATGCCTCCCAGTCGGAGAAAGCAGATGGGCAAAAGCGTAGCCCCTGCCAGAGTGCCGGCACTCCCTCTTCGTTACTCTGGGCCGTTTGCAGAAGAAACAAGTGGCTGGCTTTAACATCCACAGCTTGAGACTTGACAATCCCGCTGCAACCCTGCCCAGCACTCACTCTCCCCCCCCCCCGCCCACTCTCCACTGCCCACTCTGTAAACCCAACCACCTAGAGTCACACAGAGTCATAGAGTCATACAGCGTGGATAGCGGAGTTATCGTTATGTTACGTTTTGGTCTCCAGACTTGAGGAAGGACATTCTTGCTATTGAGGGAGTGCAGCGTAGGTTCACAAGGTTAATTCCCGGGATGGCGGGACTGTCATATGCTGATAGATTGGAGTGGCTGAGCTTATATACTCTGGAATTTAGAAGGATGAGAGGGTGTCTTATTGAAACATATAAGATTATTAAGAGTTTGGACACTCTAGAGGCAGGAAACATGTTCCCGATGTTGGGGGAGTCCAGAATCAGGGGCCATAGTTTAAGAATAAGTGGTAAGCCATTTAGAACGGAGGTGAGGAAAAACATTTCACACAGGGAGTTGTGAGTCTGTGGAATTCTCTGCCTCAGAGGGCGATGGATGCTGGTTCGCTGAATACTTTCAAGAGAGAGCTAGATAAAGCTCTTATGGATAGCGGAGTTAAGGGATATGGAGAGAAGGCAGGAATGGGGTACTGATAATGGATTATCAGCAATGATTAACATATAATATATAACATATAACAATTACAGCACGGAAACAGGCCATCTCGACCCTTCTAGTCCGTGCCGAACACGTATTCTCCCCTAGTCCCATATACCTGCGCTCAGACCATAACCCTCCATTCCTTTCCCGTCCATATAACTATCCAATTTATTTTTAAATGATAAAAATGAACCTGCCTCCACCACCTTCACTGGAAGCTCATTCAACACAGCCACCACTCTCTGAGTAAAGAAGTTCCCCCTCATGTTACCCCTAAACTTCTGTTTCTTAATTCTCAAGTCATGTCCCCTTGTTTGAATCTTCCCTACTCTCAATGGGAAAAGCTTATCCACGTCAACTCTGTCTATCCCTCTCCTCATTTTAAAGACCTCTATCAAGTCCCCCCTTAACCTTCTGCGCTCCAAAGAATAAAGCCCTAACTTGTTCATAAAGCCCTAACTTGTTCCTGATTACATTGAATGCTGGCTCGAAGGGCCGAATGGCCTACTCATGCACCTATTATATATTGTCTATTGTTAACTACAGGTCTACAAGGGTGTGAGGTTTGTGGCAGAATGGGATTTGGAATAAGTTAGGACACAAAGTCATACAGCACGAAGCAGGCCCTTCGGCCCAACTTGCCCACACCGACCAAGGTGCCCCATCTACACTGGTCCCAGCTGCCCGCATTTGTACCATATCCTTCTAAAGCTTTCCTATCCATGTACTCGTCCGAATGTCCTTTAATGCTGTTATACATAATACCTGTCTCAACTACCTCCTCTGGCAAAATGTGTAAGAAACAACTGCAGATGTTGGGTTAAATTGAAGGTAGACACAAAATACTGGAGTGACTCAGCGTGAAAGGCAGCATCTCTGGAGAGAAGGAATGAGTGACGTTTCGGGTTGAGACTCTTCTTCAGGGAATGGGCAACATTTTGGGTCGAGATCCTTCTTCAGCCTTATGAAGAAGTGTCTCGACCAGAAACGTCGCCCATTCCTTCTCTCCAGAGATGCTGCCTGTCCCGCTGTGTTACTCCAGCATTTTGTGTCTACCTCCTCTGGCAGCTGGTTCCATACACCCACTGCACTCTGTGTGAAAAACTTGCCGGTCAGGTTCCTAGTAAAGCCACTGGCTGCCATTTCCCAAGTCCTACACCTGCCCCCGCTTTCTGTTCTCATATCTCAGGACACGCCTGAAAAGCTGCCTTCTTGTCTAAAGGGCCTGTCCCACTTTCATGACCTAATTCACAACCTTTTTACTCGTGGACATTTTTCATCAGGTTAGAAAATCGCCCCCACCTACTTGATGCCACGTGTACCTACGACTAGCATCACGACCTGCTACGACTTAACCTACGACCTCGTGATGACCATGCTGCGAGTATGAGTCAAGGGCAAACTCGGCAGTGGTCGTGCATTAGGTTGTGAAAGTGGGGACAGGCCCTTTAGGTTGTGTTTCTCTACTCGGTCCTCAAGCGGGTAACCAGCAGGAGCAGTTATCTTCACGGAGCTGAGATCCACAGAGTGCCGGATGTAACATGTTGGTACGACTAAAGTCTCTCATGGAGTGGACGCTGCTGGGATATTGAACATGGAGCAGTGCAGCACAGGAACAAGCCCTCAGCTCACTGATACCCAGTCGCACCACCATCCTGGGTGAACACCAGTGCAGAGTCCTCAGTCCAGGATCCCATCCATTTCCTGAGGCTCCCACCTTTGTCTTCGCGTGGACCTACCCTTTCCCTAACTACTCGCTTCCTTGGGATATACAGCGCGGAAACAGGCCCCATGGCCCACTGAATCTGTGCTGACCCGCGATCCTCGCACACTAGCACTATCCTACACACTACGAACAATTTACAATTTTTACCAATGCCAAATAACCTACAAACCTGTACTGTACGTCTTTGGAGTGCGGGAGGAAACAGGAACACCCGGAGAAAACCCACATGGTCGCGGGGAGAACGTACTGTGCAGGCAGCTCCCGTAGTCAAAGTCAAAGTCAAAGTATCGTTTATTGTCATTCAGACCTTTTGGTCTGAACGAAATTTTGTTGCCTTGCAGTCGTACATATAATAAAATAACAAAACACACAATAAACACAAATTTAACATCCACCACAGTGAGTTCACCAGGCACCTCCTCACTGTGATGGAGGCAAAAGTCTTAAAGTCTTTGTCTCTTCCCTCCTTGTTCTCCCTCTGCGCTGAGACGATCCAGGATGGAACCCGGGTCTCTGGCGCTGTGAGGCTGCAACTCTGCCACTGCCTCCTAATGTACTCACAGAATACCTTGGGCTTCTCCTTAATTCTAGATGCCAAGCTGATGGGCACAACTATACAGTATACAGTAGGCACCAAGGCAAATGCACTTGTTGGCATGCTGTTCGGCAGGTGAGTGGTTACTGGAAATAGGCACAAAAAGCTGGGGTAACTCAGCGGGTCAGGCAGCATCTCTGGAGAAAAGGAAGAGGTGACGTTTCGGGTCACCATTAGGTGCTCCATGCCTGGGTCTTAACATTCCCCAACCTGGTGCATACAATGTGCCACAGAGAGGCAGATATATAAACTCGCACCAAATCAATTATTAAAACTGCTTTCTTTCTGCAACCTTAATGGAGAAACGTTCTGGAGACTGAATGGAAAATGAGTCCTGCTCCTCGTACTTGAATAAATGATTTAACTAGTGACTGAACGCAGAGCTATTGCAACAACCTACATGAGCAGTGAGAGTGGAGCGTGAGTGAACAAGTCATGGGACGTGATGTATGATGCAAGACTCCACGGCCCTGAAAATCCGTCATCTCAATGATAGGTGATGATATGTGTGGGATTACAGCTCCCGTTAAACCACCCTGCCTTCTCCGAATGCCGCCTTCTCGGCGAGCAATTAAAATTGAAAATGCTTAGAGGCTGAATGCGGAATTAGTTATAAAGAAGGACTCAACAGATGCTTGCATTAACGATCTGATCAGACGCGGTGGAAGCAGAGGCTTTGAATCCTCCAGCCTTGTCTTCGATTATTATGCTCCTCATTAAACAATGCAGACGTTTACAAAGGCCACTGCTCTAGCTCGAGGAAGCAAACGCTAAGCTGAAGTCTTAATGAACGGATATTTGATATTCTCACGTTCATTTACGAGATGCAGGTACAGCGAGCATTTAGTTTCCTTTCCTAATTGCTCTTTGAGAAGGTGGTGTTGAAGCACTGAACCTCTGATGGAGGTGATGCAATGATACTGTTTGGCAGGGAATCCCTGCACTAAAACACAGCTTCAAGGGAACCTACAGGTGAAGGAACTGCAGATTTACTGTAGACTTTAGAGATCCAGCAAGGAAACAGGCCCTTCGGCCCACTGAGTCTGCGCCGACCAGCGATCCCCATACACTAACACTATTTATCCTGAACATCGGGCCGCCCGTAGCGGCAACTGCGGAGGGCTTGGGGAGGCCCTGACCACGGGGAACAGTGGAGGAAGAAGACTGACTTTGGTGCCTTCCCACACAGTGGGGAACTTTGATTCTGCTGTGTGGGGATGTTTTATGTCAAACCCTATAGTGTGTTGTGTCCTGTTGATTTTTATTGTATGGCTGTATGGAAATTCATTTCACTGTGCCATCAGGCACACGTAACACTATTTATCCTGAACATCGGGCCGCCCGTAGCGGCAACTGCGGAGGGCACGGGGAGGCCCTGACCACTATCTTGAATCTGTGGGGATGTTTTATGTCAAACCCTATAGTGTGTTGTCCTGTTGATTTTATGTGTATGGCACACTAGGGATGATTTTCGATTTTTACCGAAGCCAATTAACCTACAAACCCGCACGTCTTTGGGACGTGGGAGGAAACCGGAGCACCCGGAGAAAACCCACGCGGTCACGGAGAGACCGTACAAACTCTGCACAGACAGCAGTCTGTAAATGTGAACCCTGCGACACTATGCCGACTATCAAAGAGGGACAGAGTGCTGAAGTCATTCAGTGGGTCAGGCAGCATCTGTGGGGAACTTGGATAGGGGACATTTCGGGATGGAACCCTTCTTCAGGCCTGTGTTTCAGCGTTGCCTAGGTCTTGCTGCATTTTCCGTCTCTATATCCCAGTACTGGCAAGTGAAGTTGAACCTTGTGCTGAAGCACCGAACCTGATTTCTGTGAAGCGGAACAAATGGCCTTCGAGCAAAGCACCAACCCTGGCTCAGTTGCACGGCCCAGGATAGAAATATCAAATACTCCAGGGCATCGCTTTAAGGTGAAAGGGACAAAGTTCACAGGATATGTGCAGGACAAGTTTGGTGTGGTGGGGGCCTGGAACGTGGTGCCAGGGGTGGTGGTGGAAGCAAATACGATAGTGGTGTTGAAGAGACTTTTAGATAGGCACAGTTACAGTGTCGTTTATTGTCACGTACACCGAGGTACAATGAAAAGCATTCGTTACGTGCTATCATATCAGCAGAAAGACAATACATGATTACCATCCAGCCATTTACAGTGTATCGAGGCAAGATAAGGGAATAATGTTTAGTGCAAGGTAAAGCCAGCAAAGTCTGATCAAGGATAGTCCGAGGGTCTCCAATAAGGTGGATAGTAGTTCAGGACTGCTCTCTGGTTGTGGTAGGATGATTCAGTTGCCTGATAACAGCTGGGAAGGAACTGTCCCTGTATCTGCAGGTGGGTGTTTTCACACTTCTGTACCATTTGCCTGCTGGGAGAGGTACATGGATACGCAGGGATATGGATTATGTGCAGGCAGATAAGAGTTGGTCTAGGCATGATGTTTGGCACAGACATTGTGGGCCGAAGGGCCTGTTGCAGTGTTGTACTGTTCTGTTCCATGACCTATAAGCGCTTCTGTTGGTTCCTACATTGCTTTTTATTCATGTTCATGAAGGAACTGCAGATGCTGGAAAATCGAAGGTAGACAAAAATGCTGAAGAAACTCAGCGGGTGAGGCAGCATCTATGGGGCGCAGGAAATAGGCAGCGTTTCGGACCAAAACCCTTCTTCAGACTGATGTGAGGGTGGGGGGGACGAGGAGAAGAAAGGAAGAGGCGGAGACAGTGGGCTGAGGGAGAGCTGAGAAGGGGAGGAGAAAGCAGGGACTACCTGAAATTAGAGAAGTCAATGTTGATGCCACTAGGGTGCAGACTGCCCAGGCGGAATATGAGGTGATGCTCCTCCAATTTCCGGTGATCCTCACTCTGGCCATGGAGGAGACCCAGGACAGAAAGGTCGGATTCGGAATGGGAGGGGGAGTTGAAGTGCTGAGCCACAGGGAGATCAGGTTGGTTATTGCGGACCGAGCGGAGGTGTTCGGCGAAGCGATCGCCAAGCCTACGCTTGGTCTCACTTTTAATTCCGATTCCTTCATGGTGCAAATGTTGCCTTGATGTCAAGAGCACTCATTCAAACCTCACCTGCGGTCATCAGTAAACAGGGAGCAGGGGATACTGGAAGTACTCGGCAGGTCAGCTAGCTCATGACTCGCAAGAAACAGAAGTCATGTTAGCTGTTGACTTTGTTTCTCTCTCTGGGTATGTCATTATTTCAGATTTTCAGACACTACAGATTTTTGCTATTGGATTTCTGGTCCATGTTTAGACAATAGACAATAGACAATAGGTAGGTCATTCAGCCCTTCGAGCCAGCACCGCCATTCAATGTGATCATGGCTGATCATCCCCAATCACTACCCCGTTCCTGCCTTCTCCCCATGTCCCCTGACTCCGCTATCTTTAAGACCCCTATCTAACTCTCTCTTGAAAGTATCCAGAGAACCGGCCTCCACCACCCTCTGAGGCAGAGAATTCCACAGACTCACAACTCTCCCAGTGAAAAAGTGTTTACTCATCTCTGTTCTAAATGGCTTACTCCTTATTCTTAAACTGTGGCCCCTGGTTCTGGACTCCCCCAACATCAGGAACATGTTTCCTGTCTCTAGCGTGTCCAAACCCTTTATAATCTTATATGTTTCAATAAGATCACCTATCATCCTTCTAAATTCCAGAGTGTACAAGCCCAGCCGCTCCATTCTCTCAGCATATGACAATCCCGCCATCCCGGGAATTAACCTTGTAAACCTACGCTGCACTCCCTCAATAGCAAGAATGTCCTTCTTCAAATTAGGGGACCAAAACTGCACACAATACTCCAGGTGTGGTCTCACTAGGGCCCTGTACAACTGCAGAAGGACCTCTTTGCTCCTATACTCAACTCCCCGTGTTATGAATGCCAACATGCCATTTGCTGTACCTGCATGCTTACTTTCACTGACTGATGAACAAGGACCCCCAACTGCATTCATTCTGTATCTTTCAATCAATCGATCAAAAGTAGGCCTGAATTCGCCCTGCTCTACACCCCCCCCCCATCCCATTTGGGGGACATACTGGAGCAGCTGGTCTGGGATCAGTTGTTACGTATCTATGTAGAAGACTGCTTACATTTGATATTAAAGCATCAAGCATTGCCAACAGCCAGTGTATGATAAATAATATGGAGAGCTAACTGATGTTGATGGAGCTGGTAAAGGTAAAGTAATGTGTGGACTAAAATGAGTCAGAGCGCAGAAACAGGCCTTCGGCCCAACTTGTCCACGCAGACCAAGAGGCCCCATCTAACCCAGTCCCATTTGCCCACGTTTGGCCCAGATCCCTCCCGACCCTTCATATCCCTCTCACCCCTTCATAGGATGAGGGGTGATCTTATAGAAACATATAAAATTATAAAAGGACTGGTCAGGCTAGATGCAGGAAGATTTTTCCCAATGTTGGGCGAGTCCAGAACCAGGGGCCACAGTCTTAGAATAAAGGGGAGGCCATTCAGGATTGAGGTGAGAAAAAGCTTTTTCACCCAGAGAGTTGTGAATTTGTGGAATTCCCTGCCACAGTGGAGGCCAAGTCACTGGATGGATTTAAGAGAGAGTTAGATAGAGCTCTAGGGGCTAGTTGAATCAAGGGATTTGGGGAGAAGGCAGGAACGGGTTATTGATTGGGGGCGATCAGCCATGATCACAATGAATGGCGGTGCTGGCTCGAAGGGCCGAATGGCCTCCTCCTGCATCTATTTTCTATGTTTCTATATCCATATACCTGTACAATTATCTTTTGAATGCTTTTACAGTACCTGCCTCAACTACTTCCTCTGGCAGATAGGCACTAAATGCTGGAGTAACTCAGCGGGACAGGCAGCATCTCCGGAGAGAAGGAATGGGTGACGTTTCGGATCGAGACCCTTCTTCAGTCCGAACACGGCTCTCGACCTGAAACGTCACCTATTCCTGCTATCCAGAGAAGCTGCATGTCCCGCTGAGTTACTCCAGCATTTTGTGTCTTATCGGGTTTAAACCAGCATCTGCAGTTCCGTCCTACATACTTCCCCTGGCAGCTTGTTCCATACACCCTCCACCCTCTGAGTGAGAAAGTCGGTCCTCAGTTTCGTATTAACTGTGTACGATACCTTCAGTACAATAAAATACACAACGTGCTGGAGTAACTTCGCGGGTCGGGCTGCATCTTGGAGAGCATGGGTAGGTTTCGGGAGGGGGCCCTTCTTCAGACTGATTGTGGTTGGGGGGGGGGGAATAAAGCTGGAAGAGAGGTGGGGCGAGACAAAAACTAGACAGGTAACAGGTCGGCACAGGTGAGGAGGGGGTTTTGATAGGCAGCTGCTGGTGGGCAAAGACCAGGGAGGAAGAGACAGAAGATGCGCGACAAAAGGATTGAAGAGTTGTGAACCAAAGACCCTCTAGCGAGCAAGATTGCCCACTCGACGAAAAAGACGTAGTACGATCACGGGCAGATTCATGGGTCATTTTCGGCCCCATTTCCGTAATCGGCTTCCGTCTCCGCACCAAAGATCCCGTAGCGGAGCGAAGATACTAGCACAGAGACGGAAGCCGGTTTACGGAAACATCCTCGTAAAAATCAAAGTTAATTGGTAAAAATCTTCTCCTCATTTTCAGAATTATAATTTATTAACACAAACTGTTCCCCCGCAACGTTGATTACACTGCGAGTCGGGTCGGGTCGGGTTACTGGAATGAATGTACTCCGTTGCGTACTACACGTCAGCCCATTGTATATAGCAGGAGTGGTCTATCTTGCTCCGCTATAGGATCTTTGTTGCAAACTGTGAGACTAGAGGAAGGAATGTAGGTGGAAGGGGAGAAATGTGTCCAGGTGGGGCACAGGAGAGGGGATGGATAAAGGGGTGGGAGCGTGTTTTGGAAGAATGAAGAGTGGGAGGGTTTTGTGGTCATCTAACATTGAAGAGTTCAATGTTCACCGTTGGGTTGTAGGCTTGCCAAGCGTAATGTGTGGTGTTCATTTGGGCACAGGGGAGAGAGGACGGGGACAAGATGTAGGGTGTGGCCGAGATTTGTAGCTACCTGTCATTTGAGATTTGAATGCCACTTTTAGTGCACTGTGCACTTTAGAGAGCATTTAATAAGGCCTGGACAGAGTGGATGTGGAGAGGATGTTTCCACTAGTGTGCTACCTCAGGATTAAAGGTTGTCCTTTTAGAAAGGAGATGAGGAGGAATTTATTTTGTCAGAGGGTGGTGAATCTGTGGAATCCATTACCACAGACGGCTGCGGAGGCCAAGTCAATGGATATTTTTCAGACAGAGATAGACAGATTCTTGATTAGTACGGGTGTCAGGGGTTATGGGGAGAAGGCAGGAGAATGGGGTTGAGAGGGAAAGATAGGTCAGCCACATTTGAATGGCGGAGTAGACTTGATGGGCCGAATGGCCTAATTCACTTATGAAGTAATGAATAAGGTTTGTTGTGATCTGAGTTGAGAGATGTTGGGGTTAGCAGAGGCTTACCTTTAGCGTCATTGAGGGGGTCCATGTGCCTGTAGATGTAGCCTTCCAGGTAGGAGTGGAACTTGGGGGTGGGGGGGAAGAAGGCCAGGCAGATGGCCATCAGTTCCCAGCCGCGGGCCAGGCTCTCGTATCGAAAGTTTTCCGTGGTCTGCCGGCACAGCTGGATGTAGAGCTCGTCCCTCAGGCCCTGCATGCTCCAGCCCTTGGTGGCGATCTCCAGGGCCACGTTGAGCTGGTCCGCCTTGGTCCGCCGGTCCCCCATGTACATCTGGATGAGCTTGAAGACCTCGCACGCCTCCTTCTTCACGCTGCGGTCGGCGGTCATGATCATGGGCTTCTTGATGGACTCGCTGCTCCAGGCCAGCATGTTGGCGATGGACACCTTGCGGCGGAAGATGCCCTGCGTGTGCTTGTTGAAGTGCTTGGAGGCCCAGTTCTCGATGTCCGTCTCCGACGAGGGCTTCCTCAGCATGAAGCCGGGGAAGACACAGCTGGCGCTGGGCATCATGCTCCGGTTCTGCCTTCCTACATCGTACTGGCTGCACGTGCCCAGGTCCTCCGACTGCGGGGGAAGAGAAATGAATCATCAGTCTTTCAGAGAACCTTTCAGAGAACCTGACACCTCCCATTTGCATACCCACTGAGAAACCATTCCAGTCCGCACAGCAGGTCGATTAGCATCCGCAGAGAGCAAGGATAGTTAACCACTTGCCCTGGTGACAAGACGGACTTGAAACATGGCCAATTGTTTCTCTCCTCACCGATGGTGTGAGACTCTAAGCCCTGTCCCACGGTGCGAGTTCATTCCAAGAGCTCTCCCGAGTTGAAAAAAAAATCAAACTCGTGGTAGGCACGGAGAATGAACGTAGCGGGGACGTCGGAGCTCGGGGACGTCTCTTAGCGCTCGTAATGCTAACGGCAGGTACTCGGGAAGACTCGCTAACGGCAGGTAAGCACGGGATTTAGGAGATTGAGAGGGGATCTTATAGAAACTTACAAAATTCTTAAGGGGTTGGACAGGCTAGATGCAGGAAGATTGTTCCCGATGTTGGGGAAGTCCAGGACAAGGGGTCACAGCTTAAGGATAAGGGGGAAATCCTTTAAAACCGAGATGAGAAGAACTTTTTTCACAGAGAGTGGTGAATCTCTGGAACTCTCTGCCACAGAGGGTAGTTGAGGCCAGTTCATTGGCTATATTTAAGAGGGAGTTAGATGTGGCCCTTGTGGCTAAGGGGATCAGAGGGTATGGAGAGAAGGCAGGTACGGGATACTGAGTTGGATGATCAGCCATGATCATATTGAATGGCGGTGCAGGCTCAAAGGGCCGAATGGCCTACTCCTGCACCTAATTTCTATGTTTCTATGTTTCTATGAAGACCCGTGAAGATTTTTCAACATGTTGAAAAATGTCCACGAGAGGCCCGAGTACCGACGAGTGGCCATTACCGTAAATCTCCGAGTTGGAATCAGGGCAAACTAGGTAGAGCTCTTGGAATGAACTCGTACCGTGGGACAGGGCTTTCACTGAGTATTTCCAGCATTCTCTGAACTGGTTTCAAACCCCAACACTTTTGCTCTGAAGCACAAAATGTCCCAGATTTGTGCTCTCATCTTCACCTCCACTGCAGCTTGCTTGACAAGCTGCTCGAGTGGATCTCCACCCACGTAAAACAAGGACCACACCAATGCACACAATAACATGACTCACAAATCATCCACCTAAAGAAAACATTTGACAGCGGCTGCTGCTGCCGATTCGGAGGGAGCGTTATCCTGACCTCGGCCAGCAGATATATAAATTGCACATTTAAGTCAGAGAGTGCTGGAGCAACTCAGACAGCATCAATGAGGACCATGGATACACAATGTTCCGGCTTGATATCCACCTTCAGACTGATGGTGGAGGAGGAGGAGAAAGCTGGAAGAGGGGAGAGGCCTGGGCAAGTAATAGGTGGATATACGGGATAAGGGGAGGGGGGATTGGTAGGTAAATGGTGGAAACAAAGGCTGGAAGTGAAAGGAAAAGGTGTGAGACAGAAGGATTGAAGAGTTACAAATTGTGAAGCTGGAGGAAGGAACATAGGAGGAGGGGGAGGTCAGCGCGAGTCCAGGTAAAGAGTGTGAAATGGGAAGGTGGTGTGTGGGGAGAATGGGGAGGGGGAGGTGGAGGGAGCGAGCGGGAGAGAACGGGGATGGAGTTGTTCGATGTTATTTAACGTGGCAGAATTCAATGTTGATACTTGTTGGGTTGTAAGCTGCCCGAGCGTTTAACCAATAACCCAGTATCAGTGTCAGGAAGGCAGGGCCAAAAACAAACTGCTGATGGACTTTGACGGGCAACAATTATTTTCCCCCCACAGATCCTGCTCAACTTGTCGAGCTCCTCCGACAGTCAGATTCTTGCCCCCATTCCAGCCCGTGCTGGTCACTTACTCACCTTGCTCCGAATATAATACACACACTTCACAGACATTGAACATAAACACTATGTTTGATTCATCCTCCGTTCTCCTGGCTCTTCCATGTCTCTTGTGAGCCAACGTGATCCTCCTTGGCCTCAGCTTTGTTGACACTGCGATCCTGTTTCCCCTCAGCATACGCCTTCCAGTTGTGCATAGTTCGTCTTTAGTTTAGAGATACAGCGCGGAAACAGGCCCCTTGGCCCACCGGGTCCGCGCCGACCAGCGATCCCCGCACACTAACACTATCCTACACCCACTAGGGACAATTTACACATACATCAAGCCAATTAACCGACAAACCTGCACGTCTTTGGAGTGTGCGAGGAAACGAAGATCTCGGAGAAAAACCCACGCAGGTCACGGGGAGAACGTACAAACTCCGCACAGACAGCACCCTAATATAGGGCCTGTCCTACTTGGGCGATTTTTTAGGCGACTGTCAAGTTGCCGGCAGTCGCCTGAAAAACTGGCAACTGGAACGGCGACTATCAGAGTGAACACACACACACATCCTTCACTAGCCCGTTATGCAGGCGGGGGACAGGGCAAGCAGGGGGAGCGCTGTCTGAATGAAGTTCACAGGGTGCAAAGCCAAGGTGATACAGACACACACCGCGATGAACAGGAAGGTTGGCGCTGTAATGAAGACGGCTAAAGCACAGTGTACGGTAAGTCCTTTAAAAGAGGGGGGGGAGAAGAAGAAGTGGAAACAATTTTTAAGAAGCCAGAGATATATGGCTGTGAAGCTCGGCGGATATTTAACATTACCGCTCGGTTATCCTTGGTTCTGAAAACTACTGCTTGCGTTTTCTTTCCCCAATGAGCCATTGAAATTCACCGGTTAGCACCGGCTACAACCTACGAGAACCTGAGAGAACCTTCGAGATCCTGGCGACCCACTAGGACCTCCAGGCGGCCCACCTAAGGCTCGAGAATTCTCGCTACTCTCCACGGCGGCTTCATTCTAATTTTTAAGCATTATGAAAAATTTGCGGCGACCATAAGGAGGCCGCGCCTAGTTCCCAGAATGCGACCATGAAGGAACTCCTCACGACTATGAAGGCGATTCCCCGGCAACCAACCGCGAACACGTAGCAACTGCGCAGTCTCCTGCAGTCACCTAAGTGGGACAGGCCCATGAGTCGAGATGGAACCCAGGTCTCCGGCGCTGCATTCGCTGTGAGGCAGCAACTCTACCAATGCGCCACTGTGACTGCCAGGTCTATCTCTGATAGATGATTAGATCTATCTCTAATAGATGCATCTGCCCTGTGCGGACATCCCTCCCAGAGTCACCTCTTTGCATCTGCTCTCTAGCATCTTGAAGTACTGGATCCTTGTCCAACGCTTCTTCTATTTCCCTGGTTCTCATTGCTCTTGGTGTAGAGTGTACTGCAAGAAATCTTACAAATGATTCTGCTTCTGTCTCCAGTGTAGACCTTCGCCGCCTGTCTACCTTCAGCAATCTGGATAATGAGTCAGCTATAGTGATGTGGATCACTCTGCATTCGCACCATGGAGTCTAAGCACCCGGCTCTCAATCCGGGCACACGGTTTCGATGGAGGGGAATAGATTGTCTCAGACGGTTTGTGGACTGTCCACAACTCAAACTCAATGTCATACCGGTCAGCATGAACGTCCCACTGGACTGGCATCTGTAAAACCTACACGTCTTCCCACCCTGCCCCCTGTAAAGACTCCATCCCCTACTCCCAATTCCTCCGCCTACGCCGCATCTGCTCCCTGGATGAGACATTCCATACCAGGTCATCAGAAATGTCCTCATTCTTCAGGGAACGGGGATTCCCCTCCACCACCATAGATGAAGCTCACAACAGGGTCTCATCCATACCCCGTAACACTGCTCTCTCTCCCCCATCCCCGCACTCGCAACAAGGTCAGAGTCCCCCTAGTCCTCACCTTTCACCCCACCAGCCGGCAAATGCAACACATAATCTTCCGCCATTTACGCCTCCTCCAACGTGACCCCACCACTCGCCACATCTTCCCATCTCCCCCCATGTCTGCCTTCCGCAAAGACCGCTCCCTCCACAACTCCCTTGTCAATTCTTCCCTTCCCTCCCGTACCACCCCCTCCCCGGGTACTTTCCGTTGCAACCCCTAGAAATGCAACACCTGTCCCTTCACCTCCCCCCTCGACTCCATTCAAGGACCCAAGCAGTCGTTCCAGGTGCGACAAAGGTTCACCTGCATCTCCTCCAACCTCATCTACTGCATCCGCTGCTCTAGGTGTCAGCTGATTTACATCGGGGAGACCAAGCGCAGGTTGGGCGATCGTTTCGCCGAACACCTCCGCTCGTTCCGCAATAACCTACCTGAACTCCCGGTGGCTCAGGACTTGAACTCCCCCTCCCATTCCCAATCCGACCTCTCTGTCCTGGGTCTCCTCCATTGCTAGAGTGAGCAACAGCGGAAATTGGAGGAACAGCACCTCATATTCCGCCTGGGGACCTTGCGTCCGGATGGCATTAACATTGAATTCTCCCAATTTTGCTAGCCCTTGCTGTCTCCTCCCCTTCCTTAACCCTCTAGCTGTCTCCTCCCACCCTCCTATCCGCCCGCCCTCGGGCTCCTCCTCCTCCCCTTTTCCTTCCTTCTCCCCCCCCACCCCCCATCAGTCTGAAGAAGGGTTTCGGCCCGAAACGTCGCCTATTTCCTTCGCTTCATAGATGCTGCTGCACCCGCTGAGTTTCTCCAGCAATTTTGTGTACCTTCTGTAATAACTTGGGTTGGTGCTTTTGGATCATAGTATCCCAATGTATGGACACTCATCAAATTCTGTTTCAACATCTGAAATGCAGTTTGCGTAAGGAAGAGCAGCAGATGCAGGTTTAAATTGAAGGTCGACACAAAATGCTGGAGTAACTCAGCAGGACTGGCAGCATCTCTGGAGAGAAGGAATGGACGATGTTTCGGGTCGAGACCCTTCTTCAGACTGACACTGTGACACTGACTCTGAACAACAACCTCGTATATCGGTCGAGTCCGCAATGTGTGACAAAAATAGTTATGTTCTTTCACTCTGGGCCCAACTCCAACTGATGATAACTCCATTTTAGGTTTAGCTTTGAAAATATTGTGCTTGCAGATTCAGTAGCTGTTGTAGGGTCACATCGACAGTAGGCATAGAATAGAATAGAATAGTTTCTTTATTGTCATTGTAACATGAACCATGTACAACAAAATTTAAAAATGTCAGCCAGTCAGTGCACCATTCAAACATTTCTAAAAGCTGTGGTGCCCCTTCTCATATCATTGCCTCATTTACTCATCTCATGTCCACACAAAGTCTTATCTCTCTGTTTGGATTTGGTACTACTACAACTGCACTGACCCATGGCATCGATTCATTAATAGGTTCAATAATATCCTGTTCAATGAGCTCTTGCATCTTGGCCTCAACCTTTTCTCTTCATCCAGACGGAGTTCTTCTTATTGCATGTACTACAGTCTTAACATTTGGGTCTATCTTCAGTTTGACTTGGCGATCATGCAAATTTTCCAACGCCTTCAAATCCTGGCTTGAACTCCTCCTTTAAGTCCTCACAGGACTTCAGTGAGTTGACATTTATCCCAATGTGTAGCACACCTAATGTTTGGGCAGTCTCTCTACTCATGAGTGGCTCTAGTTTCTCCTCGATGACCACAAATTCACCTGCTTGGACCTCTGCCTTGAAACATCCAACTGTCTGGAGTGGTTTTGATTATGTTCAGGGATACAATCCTCAAAGTGCATTTTACCTTATTCCGTTTTCAGTCCTCCCACAGTGCCCGATCGATAACATAGCTATCACTTCCCAAGTCTACTATAATGTCTACTTCCACACCTCCAGTTCCCAGCGGTACCTTTGCATGCCTAATGTTGATACCCTGCATCCATCAGTGTTTCATCACGTTTACATTGACTTGAACATTTATCAACTTGGAGTAAATTATGATAGTAACCATCTCACTGCACTTCTTCGTCCAAATCTATTTGTTTTTCCATCATCTCCCAAAGTGGGGAGATTGTGCTCGAAATTGTGCAATCTGGTGCATATTTTAGCGAGTCTTTTAACTTACACTTGAATGCACCATTTATGCTTTAAATTGGATTAGGTATGAATAAGGTTAGGCTAAATTACATTCCTAATTACATTCCACAGTAGAGCCAGGCTCTGATCAACAGGTGCAGCACATAAATTACCTTAGTATATTCATGTATGGAAATCAGATTATAATTCATGTTGTTATAGAGAAAAAAACGTAGAAACAAGGCAAGAGGAGTCGGACTTCCATCACTGTTCTGCACAAATAAATCAATCAACCTTACCCTTTGACGATCGAAACAAGACAAAAATAATGCCACATATTCAGCCAAGTATGTGGTTCAATGAAATTAAGATATATATGCAAAACATATATATGGAAACAGGCCCTTCGACCCACCAAGTCCACACCGACCAGCAATCTACCCTACACCAGTTGTATCCTACACACCAGGGACAATTTACAGAAGCCAATTAACCTACAAACCTGCACTTCTTTCGGATGTGGGAGAAACTGGAATATCCAGAGAAAACCCATGTGGTCATAGGGAGAATGTACAAATACTGTACAGACAGCACCCATAGTCAGGATCCAATCTGGATCTGTGGTGCTGCAAGGCAGCAACTCTACCGATGCACCACCGTGCCACCTCATTCATTATTTTTTCTGTAATATTTATTATGGTGTCACGTCAATAAAGATGAACACATGATTGTGATTTCTGCCCTTAGTTGGATAACACACATCTCCAGTCATTGTGTTTTATGGCTGTTTTTCAACCTCTTCAGTCTGAAGGTCTCGACTCAGAACATCACCTATTCTTTCTCTCCAGAGATGCTGCCTGTCCTGCTGAGTTATTCCAGCTTTTAGTGTCTATACTATCTTCAGTTTAAACCACCATCTGCAGTTCCTTCCTACACACTTTGTTAAGCAAAACAGGTCCTATTCTCATAATATTATTCACCTCAACTAAGTTTTTTCTTCACCTCCGTTGCTGCAGAGAATACAATCCCGGTTATCAAATCTTTCTTTAACGTGAAAAAAATATTCCAGCCCTGCCGATAGGTTCATAAATCGCCCCCGGATCATCTCCAGAGCAATTGCACCCTTTCTACAGTGTGTCATAGTCTTGCAGCATGGAAACAGGCCCTTCATCCCAACTTCATCCCAACGCCCGGGGAGCGTTTCTCTCCCCCCCCCCCTCCTCCCGTATCTCCCCCCCTAGGAATGCGGGCCGGCCCAGGAGCTCTGTACCCAGCTGGGGTCCGGGAGAGGTGAGGAACAGTGAACCGGGGGTCGGGCATTGGAGCGGAGCCTTAGTCCGAGATTCATCCCCACGGCTCCGGAAGCGGCACCAATGCCCCCACTCACCCGGTCCGCTCCTGGCTCCGGGCCGGGGTTAAAACTCCATGGGGTGTGGACAGAGTGGCCGACGGACACAGGGCCGCAAGAGGTGAGGGTGGGAGGTGTGAGTAGTGCCACAGGGGTCGGTGCTGGGACCACCGCCGTGTTTCACCTATCACACCATCTGCACAGGAGAAACTGAACTAAATGTTTCACCCAAATCATCCCGCGGGCCGGATTGGACCCCTTCGCAGGCCGTTAGTTTGACACCCCTGCTTTAAACCAATAGTTCTTGAATCACCTCTAGTTCTTGAATCACATATCCCGGGAAAACGACTATGCATTCACCTTATATATTCCCCTCATGGTTTTTACTCACCTCTAAAACAATTTTTGCTTTATTTTGAATTTCCAACACCTGCAGATTTTGGTTCCATCCATGAATGTCAAATGTTCTGCAGTTTGCTATTTCAAATAGTGTGCTTAAGAGTCTAAGCCAACTTATTCTCATTCTTTACGGGAAACCCGCCGACAGAAAACTGTGGAGGAGGAGATCTGGAAGCCTCGGGCGAATTGAATGGTCCGTGACTTTATTTATTTATTTATTTTAAATTTGAACGTGAGAAATTTGTGATTGCGAGTCTGTGGAATTCTCTGCCTCAGAGGGCGCTGGAGGCAGGTTCTCTGGATACTTTCAAGAGCGAGCTAGATAGGGCTCTTAAAAATAGCGGAGCCCTGGAATATTGAACCGAAGGACTCGGGGTAAGATTGGGATGATCAGCCATGATAAGCATTTTAGAATAGACGGAGACAAGGAAAGTATTTTTTCAGCCCAGAGAGTGGCACCGTCATTCAATGTGGAATTCTCTGCCATCCACAATCAGTACCGGAACCGCCCTCTGGGCAGAGAATTCCACAGACTCAGAGCTAGATAGGGCTGGATCCCCTCGTCTCCGTTCTAAACGGCTTACTCCTTATTCTTAAACTGTGGCCCCTGGTTCTGGACTCCCCCAACATCGGGAACATGTTTCCTGCCTCTAGCGTGTCCAAGCCCTTAACAATCCTTAACAATTGAATGGCGGTGCAGGCTCGAAGGGCCGAATGGCCTACTCCTGCACCTACTGTCTATTGTTTATTGTCTATTGTGCTATGAGGCAGCAATTTTACCTCTGTGCCACCGTGCTGCCCTGAATATATTTAAAAAATATAAGAACAATATTTAAAATAAATTTGCACAGGCACATGGATAGGAAAGGTTTAAAGGAATGTGGGCTAAAGGGAACTGGGCATCTTGTTCAACATAGATGATTTGAATCGATGGGCTGATTCTGTGCTGTATGACTCTGTGACTCTACATGGGTCGAGTCTACCTGCATATTTTCACTGATAGAAACCCGATTTGAAGTGATTGCCAAAATAATCTGTGCACAGATGGAAAAGCTCTTGCACACTAGGCAACACAAACTCAACTACGAACTATGGACCGGCTTTTCCTGCACTAAACACTTTGGCTTAATTTTTTGCACAAGTATTATTAATTTATTTAAATTTGGTTTAGTCATTGTCATTAGTTTATTGTCACGTGTGCAGTGAAAAGCTTTTGTTGCGTGCTAACTAACCATTCAGTTAGCTAACCAGTGCTAACTAGTTATTATATACTACCGAAGGTAGACACAAAATGCTGGAGTAACTCAGCGGGACAGGCAGCATCTCTGGAGAGAAGGAATGGGTGACGTTTCAGGGCGAGACCCTTCTTCAGTCTGAACAAGGGTCTCGACCCGAAACGTGAAGAAGGGTCTCAACCCGAAATGTCACCCATTCCTTCTCTCCAGAGATGCTGCCTGTGCCACTGAGTTACTCCATCTTTTAGTGTCTATGTTTGGTTTAAACCAGCATCTGCAGTCCCTTCCTACCTATGTGTATAGTGTTGCAGGTCTGTTATATGCTGCTGCAAGTAAGAATTTCATTCTTCCGTTGTCAATACATGACATAATTGAAGACTCTTGGATAAAAATAGCTCAAAGTGCTGGAGTAACTCAGCGGGTCAACAACTCTTGATCCTGATCTCTTGAGAAATAACAGAATGTGTTGAGTTGTATCTGAAAGGCCCTGAATTGAAGGCAGATTCAACAATAACTGGCAGGAGGCAATTGGATCCTTGTTTACAGAGGAAGTTTTGCATGGGACGAGGCAGAGAGACTCAAACAGCCAGCACAGGCACAAGAAGCCAAACGGTCTGCTCTGTGGCCCGAGGATGGGAGGGTGGCTATTTCAATAGGAATCACTTCACTCTGCCAGGACTAAGATCCTGAGAGGACAATCTCTGGACAGTTTTGACTGATTCCCTCTGAGGAAAATCTTTAGAATCGCTTTCTGAAATGCTGATGTTATTGGGGAATGAGGACAACTGCAGTGAGAAATGGAAACATAACAGAATGAAGGATCTCTTGAGAATAGGATTCAGGCTCACTGACGGATGCGCATAGAATGTTACTTTGCACTCTGCCATCTTTTTAGTTTAGTTTAGTTTAGTTTAGTTTAGAGATGCAACATGGATACAGGCCCTTCGGCCCACCGAGTCCATGCCGACCACCTGTTCACACAATAGACAATAGACAACAGGTGCAGGAGTAGGCCATTCAGCCCTTCGAGCCAGCACCGCCATTCAATGTGATCACGGCTGATCATCCCCAATCAGTACCCCGTTCCTGCCTTCTCCCCATATCCCCTGACTCCGCTATTTTTAAGAGCCCTATCTAGCTCTCTCTTGAAAGCATCCAGAGAACCTGCCTCCACCGCCCTCTGAGGCAGAGAGTTCCACAGACTCACCACTCTCTGTTTCCTTGTCTCCGTTCTAAATGGCTTACCCCTTATTCTTAATCTGTGGCCCCTGATTCTGGTCTCCCCCAACATCGGAAACATGTTTCCTGCCTCTAGCGTGTCCAAGCCCTTAACAATCTTATATGTTTCAATGAGATCCCTTCTCATCCTCCTAAGCTCCAGAGTGTACAAGCCCAGCTGCTCCATTCTTTCAGCATATGACAGTCCCGCCATCCCGGGAATTAACCTTGTAAACCTACGCTGCACTCCCTCACTAGCAAGACTAGTTCTATGTTATCTCACCCAATCTCTGCGCACTTTACCACAATTATTGCACAATTAACCTACACACCCACACGTCTTCGGGATGTGGGTGGAAACCAGAGCACCCAGAGGAAACCCACGCAGTCACGGGGGGAGCGTGCAAATTCCACACACAGAGAACATCCAAGGTTGGGATTGAACCCGGGTCACTGGCGCCGTGAGGCAGCAGCCCTAACCAGCCGGGCCATCTTGCCACTCCCGTCTTCAGACAGATGGGAGTCGAGGGGGAGACGGCTGGCGGAGAGAGGCGAGGGGAAGGGTTGGGGCAAGAGGTGGAGCCAGGGAAGGAGAGGTTCATTGGCAGATGAGTCAGGAGGGAGAAGGTTGGTTGGAGAGGGTATCCGAGGCTCGAGGTGATGAGCGGGGGAGACAAATGGTGCAGATGGCGGGATCTGATGAGAAAGGAACGCGGAGAACAATCTCATTCGAGACAAACTAAGCCCTTATGTTTCAAAAGGTGTAAATTATTCGGCGAGATTAATTAAGGCTCATGACATGAGAACGCACGGAAAAAGACGAGAAAACTAAATGTGAAAACAGCAAAATAAAAATTACCGGACCACTGTTTGATAAATTGCATTAAACAGAGAACAATGAACGACAGCTTATAAAAAAGGAAGGAACACAGCAAGATCTGAAGTGGTTAAAGTTTTCATCCAATATCGAAACCTCCCATTAGTATTCCTCTGGATGTTGCACCATCTGCGGTAACTATAGCAACTTAGCACATTGGTTAGTTGTAACAAATTCTCCTTGTAATAAATGAGGTGACATGCCATGCAATTTTATTTCAAGTACAGAAAACTCAGGATATATATTCGCCCATGCAGAAAAGCTTACATTCAAAATCCACAATTCCTTGCTTTGCACAATGAAGCCTCAGATGCTACAAGGTGATGTCCTTCACAGGTTATGTTGTGCACGAGAGGGCTAGATGCATTGGCCACTCACTCGGCTGGGAGATGTGTATTTCATGTCCACATTTACTTCATCTGGGTATCCCAGAGGCAGGCCCACAGGGAGAGAGTTAGCATCTCCACACACGGAGGCTAAGAAGCCACGCAGTGTGGAAACAGACTCTTCTTCACACCTTGCCCACACCGGCCAACATGTCCCAGCTACACTCGTCCCAGCTGACAGCGCTTGGCTAATATCCCTCTAAACCTATCCTATCCTATCCATAATGAATTATGGGGTAAGCCATTTAGAACGGAGACGAGGAAACACTTTTTCTCACAGAGAGTTGTGAGTCTGTGGAATGCTCTGCCTGGTGGAGGCAGGTTCTCTGGATACTTTCAAGAGAGAGCTAGATAGGGCTCTTAAAGATAGCGGAGTCAGGGAGAAGGCAGGAACGGGGTATTGATTGGGGATGATCAGCCATGATCAAACGGTGCTGGCTCGAAGGGCCGAATGGCCTAATCCTGCACCTATTGTCTATTGTCTAAACGTTGTGACAGTCCCTGCCACGACTACCTCCTCTGGCAACTGGTTCCATGTTACCCCACAGATTCCTATAAAATCTTTCCCCCTTCACTTTAAACCTATGTCCTCTGGTTCTCGATTCCCTAACTCTGGGCAAGAGAGGCTGTGATGAGGCCATTGGGAATCACAGATCTGAAGCCGGTAGGTCTGAAGAAGGGTCTTGACCCGATCCATCACCTATATCAGGTATAGGGGTGGCACAGTGGCGCAGCAGTAGAGTTCCTGCCTTACAGCGCCAGGGACCCGGGTTCGATCCTGACTATGGGTGCTGTCTGAATGGAGTTTGTACGTTCTCCCTGTGGCCGTGTGGGTTTTCTCCGGGTGCTCCAGTTTCCTCCCACACTCCAAGGACTTACAGGACTTAATTGGCTTGGCATAAGTGTAAATTGTCCCTAGTGTGTCTTTGTCTTGTTCTTCTTGCGTCTGACGGGCACAGCTTAAAGTTGTAGGACAACTTGTTGTATTTGATCTTATTTGATTTTGCACGCCAGGTTGATTGCATTCGTCGATACAGGGCGGACCACGTGAAGGTTGCAATCTCCCCCCCCCCCCCCCCCCCTAGTGTGTGTAGGATAGTGTTAATGTACAGGCACGGACTTGGTGGGCCGAAGGGCCTGTTTCCGCGATGTATCTCTAAAGTCTATCCATGTTCTCCAGGGATGTTGCTTGACCCGCTGAGTTACTCCAGGACTTGTCCTGTGTCCTTTTAGGAAGCCCAGGTTGCAGCAATGTCTGTGCTAAACATGATGCCAGGGTAAACTAATCTCCTCTGCTGCACGTGTCCGTACCTTCTATTCCCTATGTCCCAATCCAAAAGCCTCCTAAACACCACTATCGTATCTGCCTCCACTTCCACCCCTGGCAGCGCCTTCTAAAAACTCACTGCCCTCTGTGTAAAAACCTTGCCCTGCTCATTTCCCTTCAATGTTCCCAATCTCACCGTATAGCTGTGTCCCTCTAGTGTTGGGGAACAAGGTGCTCACTCTCTCCCCTATCTCTATGCCTCGCCTCATTTTAGAAACTGTAATCGGGTCTCCCCTCTGTCTCCACAGAAAACACCCACGTTTTTCCAGCCTCTACCTGCAGCTAATATCATCCAGGCAGCATCCTGGTGAACCTCCTCTGCACACTCTCCACATCCTTACTGTGATGGGGTGACCAGGACTACCTACATTCAAGCAGAACTGCACACCATGCTGATGAGATGAATAAACACAGCATGGACCAGTGGAGCAAAAACATTTTGCTTCTATGTTATACTGTCTTTAAGGACCAGAGAGCAGTGCTGAACTACTATCTACCCCTTTGGTGACCCTCGGACTATCCTTTGTATGTTCCCGATGTTGGGGGAGTCCAGAACCAGGGGCCACAGTTTAAGAATAAGGAGTAAGCCATTTAGAATGGAGACGAGGAAGCACTTTTTCACACAGAGAGTGGTGAGTCTGTGGAATTCTCTGCCTCAGAGGGCGGTGGAGGCCGGTTCTCTGGATACTTTCAAGGGAGAGCTAGATAGGGCTCTTAACGATAGTGGAGTCAGGGGATATGGGGAGAAGGCAGGAACGGGGTACTGATTATGGATGATCAGCCATGATCACGTTGAATGGCGGTGCTGGCTCGAAGGGCCGAATGGCCTACTCCTGCACCTATTGTCTATTGTCTATTGATCGGACTTTGCTGGCTTTACCTTGCACTAAACGTCATTCCCTTGTCATGTATCTGCACACTGTATATGGATCGATTGTAATCATGTCTCGTCTTTCTTTTGACTGGATAGCACGGAACAAAAGCTTTTCACTGTACCTCGGTACACGTGACAACAAACTGAACTGAACTAAGAATCAGATGCATATCAACAATACCATTGCAATGTCAAACCATCTGCTAATTCAGAATTTGAAAGACAATTTACAAACAGCGAGAGGGAATTTTCCTGCAAGTAAATTGAGTAAAGGGCCTGTCCCACTTTACGAGGTAATTCACGAATTCTCCCGAGTTATTCATAAATTCTCCCGAGTTTTCCCCTTGATTCAAACTCGCAGAATGTCCGTAACGGGTCCGTAGGAGGCCGTAGATATGTCGTAGCGGCTCGTTATGCCAGCCGTGGGTACTCGGGGCATCAGGTAAGTCGGGACGTTTTTTCCAGCATGACAAAAAATGTCCACAAGTAAAAAGATACTCGGGCGGATACCTACGGCTGGTTTACGATATCTCTACGGACTCCTACGGACTTGTTACGAACATTCTGCGAGGGGAAAACTCAGGAGAATTCGTGAATTACCTCGTAAAGTGGGACAAGTAAACACTGTTTGAATAAAAACAGTGGCGCAGCGGTAGAGTTTATGCTTCACAGCGCCAGAGAACATGGTTCGATCCTGACTACAGGTGCTGTCTGTATGGAGTTTGTACGTTCTCTCCGTGACCGTGTGGGTCCCCTCCAGGCACTCCAGTTTCCTCCCACGACCAACACACGTGCGCTTTTAGTAGGTTAATTGGCTTCTGTAAATTGTCCAGTGTGTAGGATGCAAAACTGATATTGCATAGAACTAGTGTACGGGTGATCGCTGGTTGCCCTGGAAACGGTGGGCCCATGGGACATGAATCCTCGCTGCATCTCTAAAATACGTACTATCCCTAAAATAAATAAACCAAGCATATTTCCTGCTTCCAGCTGTCAGATAAACAGATCATTCCATTAAGAAGATGTTACTATTACCCCTGAGACAAGGGCTACTCCAAACCATATTATAATCAAGTATGGACACAAAAAGCTGGAGTGGGACAGGCAGCATCTCTGGAGAGAAGGAATGGGTGACATTCTGGGTTCGAGACCCTTCTTCAGACCACGTATTCGATTATTATGTTTTACTTTTCACATCATAATTTTGAAATTTGGGAAACCTGAAATATATCTCTAATTGCATGCAAATCAAGTAGAATAAAATGCCCTCATAATGAAATTTCAGTAATTGCAAAATTAGCTGTAAATTAAAACAGCGTGTTTTGTTTTCAGGTCACAATTACCGAGGCAGCATCACCACCATGCCACAATAGCAAAGGAAGAGATTAAATGCACATCTCATAGAGTCATAGAGTGATACAGTGTGGAAACAGGCCCTTCATCCCAACTTGCCCACACCAGCCAACATGTCCCAGCTACACTGGTCCCACCTGCCTGGGTTTGGTCCATATCCCTCCAAACCCGTCCTATCCATGTACCTGTCTGTTTCTCAAACATTGCCATAGTCCCAGCCTCAACTACCTCCTCTGGCAACTTGTTCCATACACCCACTACCCTTTGTGTGAAAAAGGAATTCCTCAGATTCCTATTAAACTTTTTCCCCTTTACCTTAAACCAATGTCCTCTGGTCCTCAATTCCCCTACTCTGGGCAAGAGACTGTGCATCTACCCAATCAATTCCTCTCATGATTTTATACACCTCTATAAGATCACCCCTCATCCTCCTGCGCTCCATGGAATAGAGTCCCAGCCTACTCAACCTCTCCCGATAGCTCACACCCTCTAGTCCTGGCAACATCATCGTAAGTTTGTTTAAGAGGGAACTGCAGATGCTGGAGAATCGAAGGTTACACAAAAAAGCTGGAGAAACTCAGCGGGTGCAGCAGCATCTATGGAGCGAAGGAAATAGGCAACGTTTCGGCCCGAAACGTTGCCTATTTCCTTCGCTCCATAGATGCTGCTGCACCCGTTGAGTTTCTCCAGCTTTTTTGTGTAATCATCGTAAGTTTCCTCTGTACCCTTTCCAACCTGACAACATCTTTCCTATAACATGGTGCCCAGAACTGAACACAATACTCTAAATGCGGTCTCACCAACGCCTTATACAACTGCAACATGACCTCACAACTTCTGCAGTATGTATAGGAAATAACTGCAGATGCTGGTTTAAATCGAAGGTAGACACAAAACGCTGGAGTAACTCAGCGGGACAAGGTGCTTGTCCCGCTGAGTTACTCCAACGTTTTGTGTCTACCTTTGAGTTACTCCAGCAGTTTGTGTCTACCTCCCAACTTCTAAACTTATTTTAGCATCATCCAATGTTTTTTCAATCAACGCAATGATATTGGCTTCACAGGTAGAGCCAGCATTTCATTGCCCATCCATAATTGCCATTGAGTGGGTGGTGGGGAACTGCCTTCTTGAAGCCCTGCAGTCCTAGTGGTGGTGAGGTGCCCACAATGTTGATGGGGGAGGGGGGATTCCAGGATTTTGATGATGATGATGATAACGATGATGAAAGTAGACAAAAATGCCGGAGAAACTCAGCGGGTGAGGCTGCATCTATGGAGCGAAGGAATAGTTGACGTTTCGGGTCGAGACCCTTTTGCAGTCTGAAGAAGGGTCCCGACCCGAAACGTCACCCATATTCTCCAGTAATGCTGCCTGACCTGCTTTACTCCAGCACTTTGTGTCCTTTTGTGTATTAACCGTCATCTGCAGTTCCTTGTTTCTACACCAAAACAGGCTCTTCAGCCCAATTTGTGCGTGCAGATCGGATTTTAAAATGGAGACAGACCCATTTGCTGTGTTCGTTCTTCTGAACCCTTCCTATCCATGCACCTGGCGAAATGTCTCCTGAACACCACCACAAAACCTGCCTCTGCAGCCTCTCATCCATCAGCTTGTTTCCTTCATGCATAAGCCACCTGGTAGCCACATTGTGTAAATGGCCGTAGACACAAGCAACTGTAAATGCTGGGTTACAAATAAATGCAGAACTTAATGTTGGAGTAACTCTGCGGGTCGGGCAGCATCTCTGGACAATATGGATAGGTGACGTTCAGACAGATTGTGGTGTGGGGTGGTGGGGAGAGAAAGCTGTAAGGGCAGGACCAAAGATCCTATAGCGGAGCAAGATAGACCACTCCTGCTAAATGCAATGGGCTGACGTGTAGTACGCAACGGAGCGGAACGTGGGCCTTTTTTTCATCCATTTCAGTAACCCGACCCGACCCGACCCGACTCGCAGTGTAATCAACGTTGCGGGGGAACAGTTTGTGTTAATAAATTATAATTCTGAAAATGAGGAGAAGATTTTGAACCAAATAACTTTTATTTTTACGAGGATGTTTCCGTAACCGGCTTCCGTCTCCGCGCTAGTATCTTTGCTCCGCTACGGGATCTTTGGTGCGGAGACGGAAGCCGGTTACGGAAATGGGGCCGAAAATGACCCATGAATCTGCCCATGACCGTACTACGTCTTTTTCGTCGAGTGGACCATCTTGCTCGCTAGAGGATCTTTGGGCAGGACAAAGCCTGTCAGGTAAAAGGTGGATACAGGTGATTGGGGGAGGGAAGGGGGCGTTGAATAAGCCGATGAAAGGCCAGCGATGAAAAGACAGGAGGTGTGGGACAAAACGGATTGAAGAGTAGGTGGCAGGGAGGAGGAGATGGAAGACTGAAGAAGGGCCCCAACCCAATATGCCACCTCTACATGGTGTCCAAAGATGCTGCCTGACCCGCGGAGTTACTCTAGTACTTTGTATCTTTTTTTGTGTCTATGGCTATTCCACGTATCACACAGAAAAGTTCAAGGGAGCAGCTGGAGAAACTCTGTGGAGGGAATTGGATGTTTCAGGTCAAGACTCTTCACCTAAACGTTCACTCCCCTCAACCACTCACCCACTCAAACCTCAGAGTGGTAACACGTAATGAAGGTCATCAAAACTGAGAAATCCAGTTATCACCCCAGATATTATGGCGGCACAGTGTCACAGCGGGCAGCCTCATAGCAGCAGAGACTCGCTTTTGATCCTGACCTCGGATGCTGTCTGTGCGGAGTTTGCATGTACTCTCTTTGGCCATCTGGGTTTCCTCCGGGTGCTCCGGTTTTCTCCCACACCCCAAAGACATGTGGGTTTGCAGGCTAATTGGCCCTCTGTAAATAGCCCCTGGTTTGTATGTAGGAAGTTGAAAAGTGGCATAACATAGAACTAGTGTGAATCGATGGGCGATCGATGGCCGGTGTGGACGTGGTGGGCCGAAGGGCCTGTCTCCATGCTGCATCTCGAAAACTAAACTAAAGCCCAGATATTCAGAGGCATTACTGTCATGGAATCCCCCCCTCCATTAATATCAGGAGGGCTAACATTCACCAGCCTCTGCTGCCGGCAGTGGAGTAGTCGGTAGTTAGAAAATGCTCGACTGCAGGAGACTGAAGTGTACAGTTATACAAAACCATGAGGGGAATACATTTAGTTTTGTGACAGACAAGGGTTGAGTACAGGGTACATTGAAAAGCCTTGTTTTGCACGCCATCCAAACAGATCAGATATACATCAATGCAACAAGGTCAACTCGAGTATCATAGATAGAGCATTACAGAGTGCACAGTCTTGTTCCAAGTGTAGTGGAATCAAGAGCTGGAGGCTGCATGTTTAAGATGAGAGGGCAAAGATTTAATAGGAGCCAAAGGGGCAATTTACGTACACAGAAGGTGGCGGGTTAATGGAACAAGCTGCCAGAGGAAAGAGTTGAGGCAGGTAATATCACAGCAATTTTTAAATATTTGTCCTAGTGTATGGATGGGAAAGGTTTAGAAGGTACACAAAAATGCTGGAGAAACTCTGCGGGTGCAGCAGCATCTATGGAGCGAAGGAAATAGGCAACGTTTCGGGCTGAAACCCTTCTTCAGATGCTGCTGCACCCTCTGAGTTTCTCCAGCATTTTTGTGTACCTTCGATTTTCCAGCATCTGCAGTTCCTTCTTAAACAAAGGTTTAGAGGGTGATTGGCTAAATACAATTTGCGATTGGCCTAACACTGCTCCTGTCACTTATGCTGTTATAAAATGGGATGACCATTGATGGGGCATCTTGGTCTTTACTTTAGAGATACAGCGTGGAGACAGGTCCTTTAGCCCACTCAGCCTGCGCTGACCAGTGATCGCCCCATACTATTCTACGAGGGACGATTTACAATTTTACCAAAAATCAATTCACCTGCAAACCTTGTCGCATTGAGAGTGTGGGAAGAACCGGAGCATCCGGAAGAAACCCACACAGTCAGAGGGGGAACACACAAACTCCGTACATACAGCACCCGTAGTCAGGATCGAACCCGGGTCTCTGGTGCTGTGAGGCATGTATTCTACCGCTGTGCCGCCCCATGTGGTTGGCATGGATGAGTTGGGCCGAAGGGCCTGTCTCCGTGCTGTATGGCTTTATAGAAACATAGATATTAGGTGCAGGAGTAGGCCATTCGGCCCTTCGAGCCTGCACCGCCATTCAATATGATCATGGCTGATCATCCAACTCAGTATCCCGTACCTGCCTTCTCTCCATACCCTCTGATCCCCTTAGCCACAAGGGCCACATCTAACTCCCTCTTAAATATAGCCAATGAACTGGCCTCGACTACCCTCTGCGGCAGAGAGTTACAGAGATTCACCACTCTCTGTGTGAAAAAAGTTCTTCTCATCTCGGTTTTAAAGGATTTCCCCCTTATCCTTAAGCTGTGACCCCCTTGTCCTGGACTTCCCCAACATCGGGAGCAATCTTCCTGCATCTAGCCGGTCCAACCCCTTAAGAATTTTGTAAGTTTCTATAAGATCCCCTCTCAATCTCCTAAGTTCTAGAGAGTATAAACCAAGTCTATCCAGTCTTTCTTCATAAGACAGTCCTGACATCCCAGGAATCAGTCTGGTGAACCTTCTCTGCACTCCCTCTATGGCAATAATGTCCTTCCTCAGATTTGGAGACCAAAACTGTACGCAATACTCCAGGTGTGGTCTCACCAAGACCCTGTACAACTGCAGTAGAACCTCCCTGCTCCTATACTCAAATCCTTTTGCAATGAAAGCTAACATACCATTTGCTTTCTTCACTGCCTGCTGCACCTGCATGCCTACTTTCAATGACTGGTGTACCATGACACCCAGGTCTCGCTGCATCTCCCCTTTTCCTAGTCGGCCACCATTTAGATAATAGTCTGCTTTCTTGTTTTTATGACAGCATGGCGGTAACATAAATGGGCAGACGTTCTTTCTAGGTTGAGGAGGGGTTTAGCCGGGTGTTAGGGTTTCTCTGGGGTTGGAGGGAGCGTACGTTGGGGACGTTAGGTACCTGTGAGGGGTGTAGGTAGGGCTCGGGTGAGGCCAGGTTGGTCTGCACCGAGACACTTTTCTCCAGCAGCACCTGTGGAAAGCCCAGCTTCTCGAAGGTGTTCCTCTTCCAGTGCTTGTTGTCGTGCTGTGCCAGCGCCTCGTCCTCGCTGAAGGCCCTCACCACGGGGCCGGGCATGGGCAGGGGCAGCGCCCCGTCGCTCTCGTAGCCCGACACCTCCTTCTGCGAGTCCCAGCTGCTGCGCTGCTTGATGTGGTGCAGCTGCTGCACCTCCCTGGCCAGTCGGGCCTGCAGCTCCGGGTATCCCCGCGGGCTCTCCCCCTCCGCCGCCCCCGGCTGCGACTGCGGCCTCTCCTCCTCCTCCTCCTCCTCCTCCTCGGCCGACGGCAGCCGCTCGGAGACCGGGGCGGGGGGCGGCTCCCCGCAGCTCTCCCCCACTGCCCCGCACACCTCCAGGGTCAGCGAGGGCTTCCGGCTCTTCCTCTTCCTGGTGCTGGGCGAGTGGCCCATGGAGGAGAGCGAGTCGTGCTGGCTGGACCACGACATGGAATCCTCGTGGGCGGGCTGCCCCCCCTGCTGGGCAAACCTGGCCTCCGCCTCCTCCAGCCCGTTGTAGTCGGCCGACCTGGACTCGGCCGAGCGGTGGAAGTCGCGGACCAGCGACGAGGGGCTGTGCTGCAGGGTGTAGGAGATGGTGGAGCTGGCACCGGGCGAGTAGCGGTGCTTGGTGCTGGTCTTGTACTTGGGACTGGAGCCCGACTGCTCCACGTACACCAGCTGCTTCACCAGCTCCTTGCCGGCCGGGCTGTACTCCAGGCTCATCGACTTGTCCGAGCCCTTCTGCTTGGTCAGCACCAGGTGCTGGTAGGGGGAGTTCTGGCCCTGCTTGGGGGAGTGGAGCATGGGGTGGGGCTTGCGGGCGGGGGACATCTGCGGCGAGCCCGCAGCCTTGTAGACCACCCCCTCGCAGTGCACCTCCATGGGCGGCTCGTCGTAGATGGGGGCCTGGTACTCCACGGGCGGCTCCTCGTACAGGGGGGGCTCGTAGCCGTAGCGGGGGGACGAGGGCTGAGACTCGAAGGAGTACTTGCGGTGCTGGTAGTGGATGGGCGAGTGATAGGGCTCACCCCGGGCCAGCACCGGGGAGCAGCCTCCGATGTGCTCGGCCCTCTTCAGGTACGGGGAGGCCTTGCGCTCGGTGAAGTAGACCTGGGGGTCGCTGTCGGAGGCGAAGCTGTGGGCGTGGGGCAGCTGGTGCCCCGAGGGCCGGCGCGGCCTTGTCCCCGGCTGGCTCTCCATGGTGCCATTGCCCTGGTGCAGCAGGTAGCTGGGCTCCCGGTCCGTCACCTTGATCAACATGCGCTCCTTGGTGCCGCTCATCCAGCGGTGAGGAGACGTCCTGCACGGAGAGGAGACAAGGAGTTAATGCCTTGAGACGTTACATCTTGAAAATATTAGACACGTCTTAGCAGAAAAACCAGAGCATTTTTCAAAGACATGGACACCATTCATTGATTTATTACAAGGATAGTATGGTGCAACACACCATTTGGAGTTAAATCTAAATACGGGTTGGGTGATGGGTGGGGAGGGATGCGAGGCAGGTAATATCATCACCTTTTGTTTTTCTTTCTGTTTTTGTCTTTTTATTTCTCTACGTCTGCCTTATTTCTTTTACTTAAGGGCCTGTCCCACGAGCATGCGACCTGCATGCGGCAAGCGCGACCTAAAGGGTCGGTCCCACCAGCATGCGACCTGCATGCGGCAAGCGCGACCTAAAGGGCCGGTCCCACCAGCATGCACCTGCATGCGGCAAGCGCGACCTAAAGGGCCGGTCCCACCAGCATGCGACCTGCATGCGGCAAGCGCGACCTAAAGGGCCGGTCCCACCAGCATGCGCCTGCATGCGGCAAGCACGACCTAAAGGGCCGGTCCCACCAGCATGCGCCTGCATGCGGCAAGCGCGACCTAAAGGGCCGGTCCCACGAGCATGCGCCTGCATGCGGCAAGCGCGACCTAAAGGGCCGGTCCCACCAGCATGCGCCTGCATGCGGCAAGTGCGACCAAACCAGAAGCGGGAGCCACACGGAGGTCGAGGGAGTGACACGGCGTCGAGGCAGCTGCGGGCCAGCAGGCTGATGCCGCGTGGAATTTTAAGACAGTGTCAGTTTTTCGATGTCGGGAACAGCTGCGCACAACTCCATACGGCTCCAGCGATCGAAGTGGGACCAGCCCCGCGAGGCCGTACGGGTGAAGCCACCACGTTAGGTCGCGCTTGCTGCATGCAGGTGGGACCGGCCCTTTAGGTCACGCTTGCCGCATGCAGGTCGCATGCTGGTGGGACCGGCCCTTTAGGTCGCGCTTGCCGCATGCAGGTCACATGCTCATGGGACAGACCCTTTACTCACTCTTTGTCTACACCCCTTTGATAGTCTAGGGGTTCTATCCTTGCACATTACACTTTTTCCTCTCTCTTGCTTTTTCTCTCTTCTTTTCTCTCAACTTTAGCTAAAATCAAAATTGAAGCTGTGCAATAACTGTATTATGTCATATGCCGCTGGTTTTATTTTTGTATTTTTACTTATAATAAATTTTAACAAAAATAAAAAAGGAGTTAATGCCAGAGGCAGGTACTGGAGCAGTATTAGCACAGGTACACGGACCAGGAGAGGTTTAGAGGGATGCGGGCCCAAATGTGGGCAGGTGGGACTACTGTAGATATGGCAAAGATAGACACAAAAAAAGCTGGAGTAATAGCCCTGTCCCACGGTGCAAGTTAATTCAAGAGCTCTCTCGAGTTTAAAAAATATCAAACTTGTGGTAAGCACGGAGAATGAACGTAGCGTGTACGTCGGAGCTCGGGGACGTCTCTTAGCGGCTCGTAACGCTAACGGCAGGTACTCGGGAAGACTCGCTAATGGCAGGTAAGCACGGGAAGACTCGTGAAGATTTTTCAACGTGTTGAAAAATGTCCACGAGAGCCTCGAGTACCGACGAGTGGCCATTACTGTAAATCTCCGAGTTGGAATCAGGGCAAACTCGGGAGAGCTCTTGGAATGAACTCGTACAGTGGGACAGGGCTTTTACTCAGCGGGACAGGCAGCATCTCTGGAGCGAAGGAATGGGTGACGTTTCGGGTCCCGAAACGTCACCCATTCCTTCGCTCCAGAGATGCTGCGTGTCCTGCTGAGGTTTTTTTGTGCCTATCTTCGGTTCAAACCAGCATCTGCAGTTCCTCCCTACACTGCGGATATGGCATCTTGGTTGGCATGGGCAAGTTGGGCCGAATGGCCTGATTCCATGCTGTACTCTGATCGATAATGAAAACCACGTTTGGGGTGATACAATTGGGCAGTGGTTGAGCTGCTGCCTCACAGCGCCGGACACCCGGGTATGATCCTGACCTCAGGCGCTGTCTGTGTGGAGGTTGCACGTTCCCCCCCGTGGGTTTTCTCCGGGTGCTCCAGTTTCCTGCCACGTCCCAAAGACATGTGGGGTTGTCGAGTGTGTGGGTCGTGGATGAGAAAGTGGGATAACATAGAATTCGTGCAAAACATAGACAATAGGTGCAGGAGGAGGCCATTCGGCCCTTCGAGCCAGCACCGCCATTCAATATGATCATGGCTGATCATCCCCAATCAATAACCCGTGCCTGCCTTCTCACCATATCCCTTGATTCCACCAGCCCCTAGAGCTCTATCTAACTCTCTCTTAAATCCATCCAGTGATTTGGCCTCCACTGCCCTCTGTGGCAGGGAATTCAACAAATTCACAACTCTCTGGGTGAAAAGTTTTTTTCTCACCTCAGTCCTAAATGACCTCCTCCCTATTGTAAGATTGTGGCCCCCTGGTTCTGGACTCGCCCAACATCGGGAACATTTTCCCTGCATCTAGCTTGTGCAGTCCTTTTATAATTTTATATGTTTTCTATAAGATATTCCCCTCATCCTTCTAAACTCCAGTGAATACAAGCCCAGTCTTTTCAATCTTTCCTCATATGACAGTCCCGCCATCCCAGGGACCAAACTTGTGAACCTACGCTGCACTGTCTGAATCACAAGGATGTCCTTGCGATGGTCAGCACGGACTCGGTGGGCCGAAGGGCCTGTTTCCGCGCTGTATCTCTAAACTAATCTACAGTAGATAAAATTATCAGAACATTGATGGCTAATGAAGCAGTTGTATGTATGTGACAGTCTGTGACTTTGATTAAACCATTCTCAATAAGCATCTTGTTTACTTGTATCATGGAAAATATGACTTTAAATGGATTTGCTTTGTTTCAGATTTAGATCCATGTTTCCTTGCTCTTTCTCTTCATTTCATAGAACCCCACAATTATACCGCCATTTCCATCAAGACAAGAGATTTAAATTTAGATTAAAACTTGTTTTTACAAAAAACTATTAATAGAAGCATGGCAGAGAAAGCCACTGCTTTACATGGGGAGAAGGGGATTAAAGGTTTATTGTTGAAAAGATAAGTGATGTTAAGAGCCATTCATCTTAAGATATAAGATAAAACATAGAAGAGTATGGGACAAGAACAGGCTCTTCGGCCCACAATGTCTGTGCTGACCATGTCGCCAAGTGCTTCACTTGACTCTCACACGGACATTGATTCCTATACATCCTCTGTTCTGGACTTTATAAACTCCACCATCAATAGTGTCACCTCCCTCAAACAGGTGACCATATACCCGAATCAGAAGCCATGGATGAACAGCGAGGTCAGGCTACTGCTGAAAGCACGGGACACCGCTTTCAGGTCAGGCGATGCTCGAGCCTACAGTTCATCCAGGGCTAACCTGAAGAGGGGCATCAGGAAGGCCAAGCACTGCCATAAGCTCAGGATTGAGGAGCACTTCTACAACAACTCCGACCCCCGACGCATGTGGCAAGGCATCCAGGCCATCACGGACTACAGACCCTCCAACATCACCCCCACATCCAGCGACGCCTCCTTCCTTGAGGAGCTTAACCACTTCTATGGCCGCTTCGACAGGGACAATCTAGAGACAGCCATCAAGGCTGTGCTACCTGCCGATCACCAACCCCTCACACTCACCCCCTACGACGTGTACGTGGCACTGAGTAGGACTAATGCACGTAAAGCTGCTGGCCCTGACGGCATCCCCGGGCGCGTGCTCAGTGCCTGTGCTGCGCAGCTGACAGACGTCTGGACTGACATCTTCAACCTGTCACTTGCCCAAGCAGTTGTCCCCACTTGCCTTAAAGCCACCTCCATCGTGCCAGTGCCAAAACACTCCACTGTGGCAAGCCTCAACGACTTCCGCCCAGTTGCACTTACCCCCATCATCACCAAGTGCTTCGAGAGGCTGGTCCTGGCACACCTCAAAAGCTGCCTACCCCCCACACTGGATCCCTATCAGTTTGCCTACCGCAAGAACAGGAGTACGGAGGATGACATCTCAACGGCACTTCACTCCGCCCTCTCCCCACCTTGACAAACAGAGACACTTATGTAAGAATGCTGTTCATCGATTACAGCTCAGCATTCAACACCATTATTCCATCAAAACTGATCACCAAACTCGGTAACCTGGGCATCGACCCCTCCCTCTGCAACTGGATACTGGACTTTCTAACCAACAGACCCCAGTCTGTGAGGTTAGACAAGCACACCTCTTCAACCCTCACCCTGAACACCGGCGTTCCTCAGGGCTGTGTGCTGAGCCCCCTCCTCTACTCCCTCTTCACCTATGACTGCACACCTGTACATGGTACTAACACCATCATCAAGTATGCAGATGATACAACGGTGATTGGCCTCATCAGCAACAACGATGAGCTGGCCTACAGGGAGGAGGTCCAGCACTTAGCAGCATGGTGCGCTGACAACAACCTGGCCCTTAACTCCAAGAAGACCAAGGAGCTCATTGTAGACTTCAGGAAGTCCAGAGGTGGCACGCACACCCCCATCCACATTAACGGGACGGAGGTGGAACGTGTTTCTAGCTTCAGGTTCCTGGGAGTCAACATCTCCAATGACCTCTCTTGGACCCACAATACCTCTACTCTGATCAAGAAGGCTCATCAGCGTCTCTTCTTCCTGAGGAGACTGAAGAAGGTCCATCTGTCTCCTCAGATCCTGGTGAACGTCTACCGCTGCACCATCGAGAGCATCCTTACCAACTGCATCACAGTATGGTATGGCAACTGCTCTGTCTCCGACCGGAAGGCACTGCAGAGGGTGATGAAAATTGCCCAACGCATCACCGGTTCCACGCTCCCCTCCATTGAGTCTGTCCAAAGCAAGCACTGTCTGCGGAGGGCGCTCAGCATCGCCAAGGACTGCTCTCACCCCAACCATGGACTGTTTACCCTCCTACCATCCGGGAGGCGCTACAGGTCTCTCCGTTGCCGAACCAGCAGGTCGAGGAACAGCTTCTTTCCAGCGGCTGTCACTCTACTAAACAACGTACCTCGGTGACTGCCAATCACCCCCCCCCCCCCCCCCCCGACACTTATTATTTATTTTTTTTATTCAAATCGTTTGCTAAGTCGCTCTTCAAGGGAGATGCTAAATGCATTTCGTTGTCTCTGTACTGTACACTGACAATGACAATTAAAATTGAATCTGAATCTGAATCTGAATCTGAATCACTTGTTTAAATGTGTAGGAAGCAAATGCAGATGCTGGTTTATACTGAAGACACATACAAAATGCTCAAGTAACTCAGTGGGACAGACAGCATTTCTGGAGAAAAGGAATAGGTGACGTTTTGGGTCGAAACGTTCAGACAGGGATCTAGGAGTACAAGTGCATGGTTCCTTGACGGTCGAGTCGCAGGTAGATAAGGTGGTCAAAAAGGCTTTTGGCACTTTGGCCTTCATCAGTCAGTATTGAGTATTGAGTATTGAAGTTGGGAGGTCATGTTGCAGTTGTATAAGACGTTGGTGAGACCGCATTCAGAATATTGTGTTCAGTTCTGGGCACCGTGTTATAGGAAAGATGTTGCCAAGCTTGACAGAATTCAGAAATGATTTACGAAGATGTTGCCAGGACTAGAGGGTGTGAGCTATTGGGAGAGGATGAGTAGGCTGGGTCTCTATTCCATGGAGCGCAGGAGGATGAGGGGTGATCTTATAGAGGTCTATAAAATCATGAGAGGGATACATTGGGTAGATGCACACTCATGCCCATAGTATGGGGAATCGAGGACCAGAGGACAGAGGTTTAAGGTGAAGGGGAAAAGATTTAATAGAAATCCGAGGGGTAACTTTTTCACACAAAGGGTGGTGGGTGTATGGAACAAGCTGCCAGAGGAGGTAGTTGAGGCTGGGACTATCCCATCGTTTAAGAAACAGTTGGACAGGTACATGGATAGGACAGGTTTGGAGGGATATGGACCAAGCGCAGGCAGGTGGGACTAGTGTAGCTGGGACATGTTGGCCGGTGTGGGCGAGTGGGCCTGTTTGCACACTGTATCTCTAAACTAAACTAAAACAATGAACATGAATGGTCTTTATTGCATTGGCATGTGAGCGAATCTTGGTGGTATCAGCTCCCATGGATTCCTGCATTGCATGTTGAATTCGGATGCAAAATTCTTCATGCTACCCTGAGGTTGTTACTAGTGTTGTAAAATGCCTGCTGTTTCAGAGTCAGCATTGCATAAAAACAAGAAGATGGACACAAAGTGCTGGAGTAACTCAGTGGGGCGGGCAGCATCTCTGGAGAGAAGGAATGGGTGACGTTTCGGGTCGAGATCCTTCTTAATGTAATTTAGTCAGGCTGAGGGTTGTTGCTCATGCAGAGGTACTGATGGTACTTTCCATCCATTGTGGGAGTAAATGTGTAGCAAAGAACTTACACAAAAGGTCACAAAGTGCTGGTGTAACTCAGCGGGTCAGGCAGCATCTCTGGGGAACATGGACAGGTGACGTTTAGGGTGGGGACCCTTCTTCAGACAAACAGTCTTCAGAAGGGTCTCAATCTGAAACGTCACCTATCCATGTTCTCCAAGGGTCTCTGATTGCTTCCCTTTACCTGTAATAATAGACCTCCATTAAAATAGCTGCTGAATACAATAAACTTTCTAAAGCTTATCTTATCTCCACTTTAGAAGATACACTAGTTCTATGTTATCCCACTTTCTGATCCACTTCCCACTCAATAGGGGCAATTTACAGAGGCCAATGAACCGACAAACCCGCACGTCTTTGGGACGTGGGAGGAAAGCGGAGGAGAAATCATACAGTATGGAAATGGACAGTCCCTGCCCACCTTGACAACGCCAACCGTTATGTCTTCCAGCAGTCAGTTTTATTATATGTGTTTGTTAACAAGTAGGTAGCTGATTATTGCATATGAAGTTAGATCTTGTCCTTAGCACAAGTTGGTATAATCAATTTAGATACAACTTTGGATTTGAGCTTGGTATTCTTGGTTGATCGCTTAGCAATCAATCAATCAAAGACTTTATTGTCATGCAAAAATACACCAACAATTGCAAGTCTGAACAAAATTTTGTTGCATCTGACTCACCGTGCAACATAAAATAACAAAAGGATAAAATAGACAAAAAGATAAAACAGATAAAAAGATAAAATAGATAATAGTGGCGGCACATTATGTGGAATTCAAGAGTCTGATGGCTCGGGGGGAAGAAGCTGTTGCAAAACCTGGCCATTCTGCTCCTTATACTGCGATACCTTTTGCCAACTCCACATCGATGTCATTAATGTGTACTGGTGTGTGACTGTGCCGGTTTCTCCTGAAGTCAACGATGACCTCCTTTGTTTTGTCAAAGAAGATCTTCTGAAGAAGGGTCTCAAACCCGAAACGTCACCCATTCCTTCTCCCCAGAGATGCTGCCTGTCCCGCTGAGTTCCTCCAGCATTTTGTGTGTATCTTCGGTGTAAACCAGCGTCTGCAGTTCTTTCCTGCAAGCTTTGTGTTTTAATTGTAATCAATCATTGAATCAGACAGCACGGGAATGGACAGTCCCTGCCCTCGTTGACAATGCCAACCGTGATGCCAATCTACTGACTTCCAATCCCTGGGCATTGGACCTGTGTCCCTCAACTCTTTTCCTATCCAAGTACCTGTCCAGATGTTGAAACGTTGCCCTTGTACCTGACTCTACCTCCTCCTCCGGCAGCTCGTTCCAGATTACCCCCACCCTCTGTGTGAATAATGTGCCCCTCGGATCTTTCTCGCCCCTCACCGTAAACCCGTCCTCCAGCTCTTTACACCCCTGCCCCCAGTGGGAAGGTTTCTGACTATCAATCCTATCCATGTCCCTCATCATTTTATAAACCTCTGGAAGATCGCCTCTCAGCCTCCAACGTTATAGTTAGAATATTCTCATCGAATCTAATTTCTTCACGACAGCCTATTTGTGTGTGCACCCTCCATGCAAGAACAGCCCATCACCTGCATAATTGGGGGAAGACAGACAGCCCTGCTTGTGACTGCGGACATCCAGACACATCGTGAATGACTGCCCACTGAGGCTTTTCCCTGGGGGCATCAAAGCCATTCATCCACCCAGTAACTGATGCTGTCCTGGCCTGGATGTCTACCCTTGACCTACAACCTTAGGCTGTGCGCACCATGCTCGGGAAGAAGACTACAGCCTTCTATTCCGGGCAACATCCTGGTAGAGATGGGCACAAAGTGCTGGAGTAACTCAGGCAGAATCTGTCTGATCTTGAAGAAGGGTCCCGACCCGAAACATCACCCATCATTTTTCCCCTGATCCGCTGAGTTACGTTGTGTCTATCTTTGGTATAAACCAGCCTCCGCAGTTCTTTGTTTCAATAAAACTCATCTTTACTCTCAAGCCTTTCTTGACGTCCTCTGAGGGAGGGCTATATGCAGGGGTGGAAAACCTGGGGGGGGGGGCCAGAGGGGACACGCCCCCGCCCCATGTTTTGAGAGGTGGGGGACGTCCCCCCCAAGTTTTTGTGATCCCGATTTTAAAATCGCCGTTTTTAGCGCTAGATTGAGTCTCCAAAGCCTCGCACGTGTGTGCGTGTGAGTGTGCGTATGCGCGCGTGACCGCCAAAAAATTGTGTCCCCCGTCCCCTCCATGTTTTGATAGTGAGTTCCGCTCTTGGCTATATGTATGTACTTACGTATGTACTTAATCTATGAACCACTGTTGTGTAACGTTAGTACCTCCACCAATGTAAAGCACTTTGGCCAACGAGAGTTGTTTTTTAAATGTGCTATAGAAATAAAAGTGACTTGACTTGACTTGAATATCCTGGTAAATCACTTCTGCTCTCTCCCTCTCTGCAGTTGCCACGTCCTTCCTGGTTTTGGAAACTACACAATGCTCCAAGCGCGGTCTAAGTAATGTTTTTTTACAACTGCAACAAGACTTATTGCACAATGGCCCGGCCTATACAGACACCCCCCCCCCCCCCCCCCCCCCCCCCCCCCCCCCCCCCCCCCCCCCACCCACCCAAATGCCTGTTATACTGCCATCCCAACAGGAACCAAGCACTAATCCCAGCGGCACACCGCAGGTCACAGGCCTCCAATCTGAACTTGTTTCCATTACCACCCTCTGACTCCTTCCACTAAAGGGATTTTGTATCAACTTGGCTAGCCTGCCTTGGATCCCATGTGACCCAACCCTCCAGACCAGCCTAGCTTGCGGTACCTTGTCAAAGAGCTTGCTACGTCCATGCAGGCAACACCAACCACATTGCCCCTCTTGGTCACCTCTTCACAAAAAAACAACTGGTGAGACACGATATCCCACACACAAAGACCATCCCTAATCAATCCTTGCCTTTCCAAATGCCTGCAGGGTTTGACTAGTAAGAAGAGACTGGATCGGCCTGGGACTGTTTTCCCTCGAGCGTAGGAGGTTTAGGGGTGACTTGATAGCGGTCACAGTGTCAAATTGGAAATGGCGCAGAGAAGATTTACGAGGATGTTGCCAGGGCCTGAGCTATAGGGAGAGGTTGAACAGGCTAGGACTATGTTCCTTGGAGCGCAGGACTATGAGGGGTGATCTCATAGAGGCGTACAAAATTATGAGAGGAATAGATCGGGTAGAATCACAGAGTCTCTTGCCCAGAGTAGGGGAATCGAGAACTATACCATGTGTGTTTTCATTTTCATGAGAGGCATGGGTAAGATGAATGGCTATCTTCCTCCTGGCCTGCGGGAGCCTAAAACTAGAGGGCATGCATTTAAGGTAAGAGAGGAAAGATTTAAAGTGGACCTGAGGGCAACTCTCTCATACAGAGGGCGGCGGCTACGTGGAACAAGCTGCCAGAACTAATAGTTGAAGCAGAAAAATGACAATAGTTACAAGACATTTAGACAGTTGTAATGTGACATCCCGACTCTTGCACAATGACAACATTTAAAAGACATTTTGACGGGTATATGGACAGGAAAGGTTTAGCTAAACATGGAGCAAAGAGGGGCAAAATGGACAAGGTCAGGTAGGCTGCTTGGGTGGCATGGAGGAGTTGGGCTGAAGGGCCTGTCCCCGTCTTGTATAACTCTATGACTCCATATTTTTGATTGACACATCTTCTGGTTGAACTCACTGCATAATCTGCAATGTGATCTGTTTGCTATTCCCTGTGAATTCATGAGGTCGTAATACAGATCCCACATAGCCTTCCTTTGGTCTGGTTTTCATCCTGATGTTGACGAATGGTGCTCCCTTTCCCAGTACTGCTCAGGAGGCTGGATGTTCAGTGTCTTCAGCATATGACTTTGGCTTCCAGAGTCTACCTTTATCGCCTGCAACACAGTTAGTCCCCCTCATTACTTCTTGGGACTTTCTGGCTGAACCCCACTGCCTCACTCTGGAATTTCCTTAACCTGGCTGCGTATCTTATGGCCCTGTCCCACAGTACGAGTTCATTCCAAGAGCTCTCCCGAGTTTAAAAAAAATCAAACTCGTGGTAAGCACGGAGAATGAACGTAAGTCGGAGCTCGGGGACGTCTCTTAGCGGCTCCTAACGCTAACGGCAGGTACTGGGGAAGACTCGCTAACGGCAGGTAAGCACGGCAAGACTCGTGAAGATTTTTCAACACGTTGAAAAATGTCCACGAGAGCCCCGAGTACCGACGAGCGGCCATTACCGTAAATCTCCGAGTTGGAATCAGGGCAAACTCGGGGAGAGCTCTTGGAATGAACTCGCACCGTGGGACAGGGCCATAAGGCTGGTGAGGAAATCATAAGTCGGCTCACCTGGTACCTGCCTCAGGCTTTGAAACACACTCCAGCGATTCTGATGATTTGATTTTAGTTCGAGATGCGTGCTGAATTTTTTGGGGGAAGATCTTATCAGGACTTTTATCCTCCGACTCATTCATTTGGCAGCTGCAGAAAAAATCCAGTCCTATACTTATACTTTATCTCTCCCATCCACAATAGGATAGACTTGATTTGGTCCTCATCAGTTTGTTTATCAGTTTATCTTTCTGGTTACGTTTACCAACACAGCAGGGTCCTGACATGTTTACAGAGTTGAAGTTTTTGGTGTTGACTGAGAAGACGGCTGCCGCTATTTTACGTCTTGTTCCTATATCTTTCATTAACTTTAATGCCTAAACCTGGCTCTCATTATGTTTATTTTGAGACTGCAGGCCACATGAAAGATACGTCAAGTAACTCCGAAACAGGATAACAGTACATCGCGATGGATGCAAGGAATAAGTACCATTGCCAAATGTGCCTTTCAGAAAATAGCCTCTTATTCATCCTTGCAAAAATAAGTTGGATGGGATAGAGGAATAGATGAAAAGAAGCAAAGAGAAAACTGCCGAGACTGTGGATGTAGCCCAGTCCATCATACAGGCCAGACTCACCTCCATTGACTCCTTCTGCGCCACGCTGCCTCGGGAAAGCAGCCAATGTAGTCAAAGACTTGTCCCACCCCGGACATTCCTTCTTCTCCCTGCTTCTGTCCAGCAGAAGGTACAGAAGCTTGAATCCAGACTGAGGAACAGCTTCTTCCCCTCTGCTATCAAGCTTCTGAACTGTCCTTTCATAAGCCAGGATACTCTGTGTGTGCACATGCTATCTTTTTCTCTCTCTCACACACACAACCACCACCCGATTCCACCCACCCCCTCTTTTCCCCCCCAACTTCTATCCCTTTTATACTGGGCGGCAGACTGGCGCAGCGGGTAGAGCCGCTGCCTCACATCGCCAGTGACCCAGTTACGATCTTGACCTCAAGTACTGTCTGTGTGGAGTTTGCATGTTCTCCCCATGGGTTTCCTCCGCGACTTTCGGTTTCCTCCCACATCCTAAAGACGTGTGGGTTTGTAGGTTAATTGGCCGTCTGCAAATTGCCCCCCAGTGTGTAGAGAGTGGACGTGAAGGTGGGATAACATGGAACGGGTGATCGATGGTCGGTGTGGGCTCAGTGGACTGAAAGGCCTGTTCCCATGCGGTACCTTTCAATCAATCAAATTCCATGCTGTGCCTCTAAACGCTACAGTCTACTGACAGGCAATCTCCTTCAAGATTGTTTCTACCTTCGTGTTTTCAAGAGAGAGTTAGATAGAGCTCTTAGGGCTAACGGAATCAAGGGATATGGGGAGAAGGCAGGAACAGGGTACTGATTGGGGATGATCAGCCATGATCACATTGAATGGCGGTACTGGCTCGAAGGGCCGAATGGCCTCCTCCTGCACCTATTGTCTATGTTTCCAGCACTCTTTCTCCCCCTGCCATGCCAAATAATGTCTCACTCTCCCACTCTCTCTCTCATTCTTCATGTGACCTTGAGAACTCCCTTCGGCTTTGTCAGTGTGATCTTTACCATTCCCACTGTCCATCCCTCTCATATTTTCCCAACCTTTTTTATGAAATCAGCTGGAAAATGCACTTGAAGCGAGTCTGTTTTTGGCGGTGTAGATTTTAATGCTTGAAGCCACCACCTAGTTGCACCCAGCTGTGTGGGGCTCCAGACTGTATATCGCACCATTAGGTTTGGCTTGGCTTGTTAGCAGAAAAATGTTTGTTCTGAATGCTAGCCAGTCAAATCATACTGTACCTGACCTCTCATCGACCTAATTGGGGACCATCAGACTATCTTTAATCGGACTTTATCTTACACTGGACATTATTCCTTTATGCTGTATCTGTACACTGTGAATGGCTCGATTGTGAACATGTTGGGTCTTTCTGCTGACTGGCTACCACACAACAAGAGCTTTTCACTGTACCTGGGTCCCCGTGACGATAAACTAGCATAAACTATACATGAGGACACTAGATTCTCTTCTTGAACGGCACGCAGAGACTCTGCCATGTTCCAGCACCATTTGAAGTTCGGAATTCCTGTCATTAATTCTTAAATCTCTAACATAGAACATAGAACAGTAACAGGTCCTTCAGACCAGTCCTATAAACCCACTGACCCGACATCCACTATAAACCCACTGACTCCCATGGCCATCTACATTACACTTCTTCCCACCCTGCTTCCTGTAAGGACTCCATCCCCTACTCCCAATTCCTCCGTCTACGCCGCATCTGCTCCCAGGATGAGGCGTTCCACACCAGGGCATCGGAAATGTCCTCATTCTTCAGGGAACGGGGGTTCCCCTCCTCCACCATAGATGAGGCTCGCACCAGGGTCTCTTCCACACCCCGTAACACAGCTCTCTCTCCCCATCCCCCCACTCGCAACAAGGGCAGAGTCCCCCCTATGTACTGTACACTGACACGCACTGTACACTGACAATGACAATTAAAATTGAATCTGAATCTTGAATCTGAATCTGAATCCTAGTCCTCACCTTTCACCCCACCAGCCGTCACATACAACAAGTAATCCTATGTCAGTTTCCCCACCTCCAACGTGACCCCACCACTCGCCACACCTTCCCATCTCCCCCCCATGTCTGCCTTCCGCAAAGACCACTCCCTCCGTAACTCCCTTGTCAATTCTTCCCTTCCCTCCCGTACCACCCCCTCCCCGGGCACTTTCCCTTGCAAATGATGATTGAATGATGAAATGATTCAATTTATTGTCATTGTCAGTGTACAGTACAGAGACAACGAAATGCAACCACAAGAGATGCTACACTTGGCCCTTTACCTCCCCCCTCGACTCCATTCAAGGACCCAAGCAGTCGTTCCAGGTGCGACAGAGGTTCACCTGCACCTCCCATTCCGTATCCGACCTCTCTGTCCTGGGTCTCCTCCATGGCCAGAGCGAGCACCACCGGAAATTGGAGGAACAGCACCTCATATTCCGCTTGGGCAGTCTGCATCCTGGGGGCATGAACATTGAATTCTCCCAATTTTGTTAGCCCTTGCTGTCTCCTTCCCTTCCCATCTCTTCATCAGCCCTCGGGCTCCTCCTCCTCCTTTTTCCTTTCTTCTCCCCCCCCCCCCCCCACCCCCCATCAGTCTGAAGAAGGGTTTTGGCCCGAAATGTTGCCTATTTCCTTCGCTCCATAGATGCTGCTGCACCCGCTGAGTTTCTCCAGCATTTTTGTGAAACATTCAGATTAGATGTCTGTGCTGAACAGGATGCCAAGTCAAACTAATCTCCTCTGCCTGCTTGTGATCCACACCACTCCATTCCCTGCATACCCATGTGCCAATCTAAAAGCCTCTTAAATGCCACCCTCGTAACTGCCTCCACCACCACCCCTGGCAGCCCGATCCAGCCCCCACCACTCACAGTGAAAAAACTTTGCCTGCGCATCTCCTTTAAACTTTCCCCCTTTGACTGTAGACGTGTGCCCTATAGGATAAGTCAACGTCCACTCCAATAGCTCTGGCAGCCTACCTAATTCTGGAAACTACCTTCTCGCAATGTTTTAGGACAAAAAGCTCTGAGAGATGTAGTAATATTCACGGTGAAACCAGTCTCCTAGCAGCCACGTTGCTATAGGAACCTAAATGTTCTTAGAATAGAGGCAGGAGTTGGCCAGTAGGCCTGATACGTCATCAGCTCGGTCCTTGGCAGATCCCCAATCACAACCCCACTCTCAAACCCCACTTCTTCCAATGCGTTGTCCAAAAATTAACATCATCTGTGAATCCGCCACGTCCCATTTTGTAGATAAATGACGCTGTGTTTGTTTTAGTTTAGTTTAGAGATACAGCGCGGAAACAGGCCCTTCGGCCCACCGGGTCCGCTCTGACCAGCGATCCCCACACACTAACACTATCCTACACCCACTAGGGACAATTTGCACTTTTACCAAGCCAATTAACCTACAAATCTGTACGTCTTTGGAGTGTGGGAGGAAACCGAAGATCTCGGAGAAAACGCACGCAGGTCACGGGGACAACGTACAAACTCCGTACAGACAGCACCTGTAGTCGGGGTGGAACCCGGGTCTCCGGCGTTGCAAGCTCGGTGCGGCAGCAACTCTACCGCTGCGCCACCGTGCTGCCCTTTTCTGCTGCATCTTGCTACTATGATCGCTGGAGTTCAGGATAATGAAAGAAAAAAAAATCTTTTGTTTTTTTCTGATTCGAGAGACTAGAAGCATGGGCAACATCGAAGGTTGAGGACAGCAGGACTGAGATAAAAGGAGATCGCACAACTCAGGGGGTTGTGAATCTCCCACAGCTGATGTTCAGTTGCTGAATATATTCAAGCTTATTTTGATAAATGTTTGGATGCTTAATGGAATCAAAGACAAATCATAGTCAAAAAGCAGAAACAGGTCCTTCGGCCCAACCTGCCCATTCCAACCAAGATAGAAACATAGAAACATAGAAAATAGGTGCAGGAGTAGGCCATTCAGCCCTTCGAGCCTGCACCGCCATTCAATTTGATCATGGCTGATCATCCAACTCAGTATCCCGTACCTGCCTTCTCTCCATACCCCCCGATCCCCTTAGCCACAAGGGCCACATCTAACTCCCTCTTAAATATAGCCAATGAACTGGCCTCAACTACCCTCTGTGGCAGAGAGTTCCAGAGATTCACCACTCTCTGTGTGAAAAAAGTTCTTCTCATCTCGGTTTTAAAGGGTTTCCCCCTTATCCTTAAGCTGTGACACCTTGTCCTGGACTTCCCCAACATCGGGAGCAAACTTCCTGCATCTAGCCTGTCCAACCCCTTAAGAATTTTGTAAGTTTCCATAAGATCCCCTCTCAATCTCCTAAATTCTAGAGAGTATAAACCAAGTCTATCCAGTCTTTCTTCATAAGACAGTCCTGACATCCCAGGAATCAGTCTGGTGAACCTTCTCTGCAATCTATGGCAATAATGTCCTTCCTCAGATTTGGAGACCAAAACTGTACGCAATACTCCAGGTGTGGTCTCACCAAGACCCTGTACAACTGCAGTAGAACCTCCCTGCTCCTATACTCAAATCCTTTTGCTATGAAAGCTAACATGCCATTCGCTTTCTTCACTGCCTGCTGCACCTGCATGCCTGCTTTCAATGACTGGAGTACCATGACACCCAGGTCTCGCTGCATCTCCCCTTTTCCTAGTTGGCTACCAAGATGCGCCATCTACACTAGTCCTACCTTTAGACTTTAGAGATACAGTGCAGAGAGTGGCCCTTCGGCCCACCGAGTCTGTGCCGATCAGCGATCGCCTCGTACACTAGCACTATCCGACACACTAGGGAAAATGTATCAACTTACCAAAGCCAATTAACCTACAAACCTACACGTCTTTGGAGTGTGGGTGGAAACTGGAGCACCCGGGGAAAACCCACGTGGTCACAGGGAGAACTCCGCACAGACAGCACCCGTAGTCAGGATCGCATCTGGGCCTCTGACGGTGTGAGGCAGCAACTCTACTGCTCCGCCACCGTGCCATCTGAGTTCCTCCAGCTATTAGTCCTTTGCTCCAGATTCCAGTATCCGCAGTCTTTTGTTGCTCAGAAATTCAGAGGGGATTTGAGGAAGGATTTTCTCTCCACCCAGAGGATGACTGGAATCTGTAACTCACTGCCTGAGTGCACGGTGGAGGCAGAGACTCCCACAAAATGTAAACAGCCTGCAGAATATGCACTTGAAACGCAACGGCCATGGAACGCTATGGGTATAAGACTAGGAAATGGGATTAGCAATGGATAAGTACTTGATTGCCAACATGAACACAGGATCAAATGTTCAGTGACTCCAGGCTCACTAGCTATTATTATTATTGAAACCTTGTGGATGCCAACATTAGTTGGATGTAATAGAATTAAAATTATTACTTTTTAAGATTAAAAGAGTAAACAAGAAACACACTTAAAAAATATTAAACTCATTTAAACTTTACTTAAAATTAAGTTAAAAGACGCTCCAATTTCCATCTACCAGCTAATTGCTTCAATTTATTTGAATAGTTTAGTTTAGAGATACAGTGCGGAAACAGGCTCTTCGGCCCACCGGGTCCGCGCCGACCAGCGATCCCCACATATTAACATTGTAAGTGCACGGGTGGATCCCTGCTGCAGGGTGGTGGGTGTTGCCACGGGCTTATGTCCACGTCAGAGCTGGACAGTGGAGCGATGGTACGCGGAAGGGCCCGTTTCCATGCGTGTCTTTCAATCTTCAACCACTTGTCCCACCCCGGTCATTCCTTCTCCTCCCTGCTCCCATCGAGCAGCAACAGGTACAGAGGCTTGACAGCGCCCACCGCCAGACTCAGGACCCGAGGGCGGTCACGGTGGCGCAGCGGTAGAGTTGCTGCCTTAAAGCACTTGCAGCGGCAGAGACCCGGGTTTGATCCCGACTACGGGTGCTGTCCGTATGGAGTTTGTATGTTCTCCTCGGGAACCTGCGTGCGTTTTCGCCGAGATCTTCGGTTTCCTCCCACACTCCAAAGATGTATAGATTTGCAGGTTAATTGGCTTGGTGTATGTGTAAATTGTCCCTAGTGTGTGTAGGATAGTGTTAATGTGCGGGGATCGCTGGTCGGCGCGGACCTGGTGTGCCAAAGGGCCTGTTTCTGCGCTGTATCTCTAAACTAAACTAAGCTTCTTCCCCTCTGTTGTCAGGCTTCTGAACGGTCTCTCCATAAGCTAGGTTACTGTCCAATTCACCTCTACCCCATTGCGGACATTGTCAATGGAACTGATGCACTACAACGCTGAGAACTGTATTCTGCACTCTGTATCTTCCCCATTGCTCTACCTATTGTACTTGAGAATAACTTGATTGTATCTATGTGTGGTATATCTGACCTGTTTGGACAGCGTGCAAAACAAAGCTTTTCACTGTACACATGACAGTATTAGACCTAAGCCTAAATAATATGTCCCGGCCACAACTGAAGAAAAATAAGAGCAATACCTCCCTATTCATAGCAAAAGACAGTCAAATTATGACAGATAGCCCTGGTTTTATATTGGAAAGGAGGACAATGAGCTTTAGCAGTATAACCATGGCAGGTCGCAGTGAGGAGTAATGTCTGAAGAAGGGTCTCGACCCGAGACGTCACCTATTCCTTCTGTCCAGAGATGTTGCCTGTCCCACTGAGTTATTCTATCATTTTGTGTCAATCTTAGAAGTGATGGCGGCAGGCTGCAGATATATGCATTAGAGCATGACATGATTTGGTGAGTGATGTAGCTGGGGAGATGGAGCAGGGTTTATAATAGTGGCAGAGGAGGATGTGAGCATGGTGTATTTATAAAGTTGAACTACCGGGAATACCTTGAGCAGGATTGTATTCAACTATTTAATTAAACTAATCTGAGATCTTCGGATTCCTCCCACACTCCAAAGACGTACAGGGTATATAGGTTAATTGGCTTAGTGTATTGGCAAATTGTCCCTAGCGTGTGTAGGATAGTGTTAATGTGTGCGGGGATCGCTGGTCGGCGCGGACATGGTGGGCCTGTTTGCACGCTGCACCTCTAAACTAAACTAAGGGCCTGTCCCACTGTGCGAGGTAATTCAAGAGTTCTCCTGAGTTTCCCCTGACTCGAACTCGGAGAATTACGGTAATAGCCACTCGTAGGTACTCGGGGCTCTCGTGGACACTCCCCGCACTGTTGAAAAAACTTCACAAGCTTACCGCGTTTTACGAGTACCTGCCGTTAGCGTTACGAGCCGCTACGTGACATCCACGAGCTCCGACGTACCCGCTACGTACATTACACGAGCTAGAATCGGGGGAGAACTCGGGAGAACGCTTGAATTACCTCGTACAGTGGGACAGGCCCTTAAAACAAAATCAGCAGGTCAGGCACCATCCATGGATTCATGTAGAAACAATGAGATGCAGATGCTGGTTTACAAAATAAGACACAAAGTGCTGGAGTAACTCAGCAGGTCAGGCAGCATAGACATAAAATGCTGGAGTAACTCAGCGGGCCAGGCAGCATAGACATAAAATGCTGGAGTAACTCAGCGGGCCAGGCAGCATAGACATAAAATGCTGGAGTAACTCAGCGGGACAGGCAGCATCTCTGGATTTTGGGTTGAGACCCTTCTTCAGACCGAGAGTCAGGGGAGAGGGAGACACGGAAACAAGGAAGGATAAGGTATGAAAGTGAGACAGCATCCCTGGAAAACATGGATAGGTGATGTTCCAGGTCTGGACCCCTCTGGAGAACATGGATAAGGTGAGGTTTTGGGTTGGGAATCAGCCTGAACGATCCCTAACCGAAACATCATCTATCCAAGTTCGAAAGGTGATTGAATCTTTGTGACTAAAATTAAATTGGCCGCAAGCCAACCCCCCCCCCCTCCCCACCCCCGTGTTGAGGGTACGGGACCCCTTCCCCACTCTCTCCCCCTTCTCCCCTCTCTCCCCCCGCGTCTCCCTCCCTCCTCCCTCATCCCCCTCCCCCTCCCTCCTTTCCCCTCCGCCCGTCACCCCCACTCTAACCCTTCCCTCACCCCTCCTCCCCTGTGTGTTTGTGACGCCGCAGGCCCCCTCCACCCCTCCTCTCTCTCTAGCCACGCCTTCGCAGTTGGGGGCTATGCGTGAGTGGATAGGGCGGGGATGGAGTAAAAGGAGCGAATTAATAATATTAATATAATATCGGGGGGGGGGGGGCTAGTGTGTGTGTGTGTGTGGGGGTTGGTTAGTGTGCGTATGAAGCCGCAACAACCCCCCCCACCCCTCACAAACGCGAGTTGGGGAAACAGACCCAACGGGTCTGCACTTGGTCTAGTTAAAATTAGAAGAGTAAACACAAAACACACTTTAAAATAATTTAAACTAATTTATTTAAGTAAAAAGCTGCAATTTCTTTCTCCTTATCACCTATCCATGTTCTCCAGGGATGCTGCCTGACCCTCTGAACCACTCCTGCAATTTGTGTCTATTTTTCCCCCCATGGATTGGTGTTCTCCACAGATGTGCTATGTTTACATATTGTGTTGTGCTGCAGCAAGTAAGCATTTCATTGTCCTATCTGGGACACATGACAATAAAACTCTCTTGACTCTTGCTGCCTGACCCACTGAGTTACTCCAGCACTTTGCACCTTTTCTTTGTAAACCAGCATCTGCGGTTGCTTGAGTCTACGTCCTAATTAAAATAAATCTTGAGTTGAAAGCTGCCTCTGCAATCTGGCTGAACAGCAATAAGAACTCAGCAGCAGCCTTCAAAATCAAAGCAACATTTTAGAGAATTGTCTTTATTCTCCAAGATATAACAATGGTTCAACATTCAAACTGGGCTCAGGGGGGAAGTAACTCTATTGATCTGTGCGAAAGAGGTTCTGTTTGCAACATATATGCTTGCTGTTGCGGTAATTTCTTTGCAGCAAAACACAAGGTTACAGTATGCAGCTGGATTGCATCCAAGTTAAATATAAAGCACAAGACCCAGGACTCTGCACGCCTTCACATCACTTAAACCCACGACCAAAAGCTTAATCAGTGCTCTCAGGAAGCGAGCGTCTCCCGCCTTTAAACCGTGTCAATGGCTACATTGTGTTCTCTGAAAGGCTCTCATTACAACCCTCCACGATGCTCTCCTTCATGCACGGCTTGAGATCTGCTCATCATCAAGATTGTTTTCTCCTTAAAGAAACAATTCGGAGAAAATCTTTTTTAAATCAGCTTTCTTCATTCAATCTCATTCATTTAATTTCAGTCGTAGAGTGATACAGCATGGAGTGTGTGGGGGAGAACTGCAGATGCTGGTTGAAATCAAAGTTAGACCAAAATGCTGGAGTAACTCGGCGGGATCGGCAGCATCTCTGGAGAGAAGGAATTGGTGACGTTTTGGGTCTGAAAAGGGGCTCGACCCGAAAGTCACACATTCCTTCACTCCTTTCAGATTCAGATTCAGATTCAATTTTAATTGTCATTGTCAGTGTACAGTACAGAGACAACGAAATGCATTTAGCATCTCCCTTGAAGAGCGACATAGCAAACGATTTGAATTAAAAAAAATAATAATAAGTGTCCGGGGGGGGGTGGTGATTGGCAGTCATCGAGGTACGTTGTTTAGTAGAGTGACAGCCGCCGGAAAGAAGCTGTTCCTCGACCTGCTGGTTCGGCAACGGAGAGACCTGTAGCGCCTCCCGGATGGTAGGAGGGTAAACAGTCCATGGTTGGGGTGAGAGCAGTCCTTGGCGATGCTGAGCGCCCTCCGCAGACAGCGCTTGCTTTGGACAGACTCAATGGAGGGGAGCGTGGAACCGGTGATGCGTTGGGCAATTTTCACCACCCTCTGCAATGCCTTCCGGTCGGAGACAGAGCAGTTGCCATACCATACTGTGATGCAGTTGGTAAGGATGCTCTCGATGGTGCAGCGGTAGAAGTTCACCAGGATCTGAGGAGACAGATGGACCTTCTTCAGTCTCCTCAGGAAGAAGAGACGCTGATGAGCCTTCTTGATCAGAGTAGAGGTATTGTGGGTCCAAGAGAGGTCATCGGAGATGTTGACTCCCAGGAACCTGAAGCTAGAAACACGTTCCACCTCCGTCCCGTTAATGTGGATGGGGGTGTGCGTGCCGCCTCTGGACTTCCTGAAGTCTACAATGAGCTCCTTGGTCTTCTTGGAGTTAAGGGCCAGGTTGTTGTCAGCGCACCATGCTGCTAAGTGCTGGACCTCCTCCCTGTAGGCCAGCTCATCGTTGTTGCTGATGAGGCCAATCACCGTTGTATCATCTGCATACTTGATGATGATGTTAGTACCATGTACGTGTGCAGTCATAGGTGAAGAGGGAGTAGAGGAGGGGGCTCAGCACACAGCCCTGAGGAACGCCGGTGTTCAGGGTGAGGGTTGAAGAGGTGTGCTTGTCTAACCTCACAGACTGGGGTCTGTTGGTTAGAAAGTCCAGTATCCAGTTGCAGAGGGAGGGGTCGATGCCCAGGTTACCGAGTTTGGTGATCAGTTTTGATGGAATAATGGTGTTGAATGCTGAGCTGTAATCGATGAACAGCATTCTTACATAAGTGTCTCTGTTGTCAAGGTGGGAGAGGGCGGAGTGAAGTGCCGTTGAGATGGCATCCTCCGTACTCCTGTTCTTGCGGTAGGCAAACTGATAGGGATCCAGTGTGGGGGGTAGGCAGCTTTTGAGGTGTGCCAGGACCAGCCTCTCGAAGCACTTGGTGATGATGGGGGTAAGTGCAACTGGGCGGAAGTTGTTGAGGCTTGCCGCAGTGGAGTGTTTTGGCACTGGCACGATGGAGGTGGCTTTAAGGCAAGTGGGGACAACTGCTTGGGCAAGTGACAGGTTGAAGATGTCAGTCCAGACGTCTGTCAGCTGCGCAGCACAGGCCCTGAGCACGCGCCCGGGGATGCCGTCAGGGCCAGCAGCCTTACGTGCATTAGTCCTACTCAGTGCCACGTACACGTCGTAGGGGGTGAGTGTGAGGGGTTGGTGATCGGCAGGTAGCACAGCCTTGATGGCTGTCTCTAGATTGTCCCTGTCGAAGCGGCCATAGAAGTGATTCAGCTCCTCAAGGAAGGAGGCGTCGCTGGATGTGGGGGTGATGTTGGAGGGTCTGTAGTCCGTGATGGCCTGGATGCCTTGCCACATGCGTCGGGGGTCGGAGTTGTTGTTGAAGTGCTCCTCAATCCTGAGCTTATGGCAGTGCTTGGCCTTCCTGATGCCCCTCTTCAGGTTAGCCCTGGATGAACTGTAGGCTCGAGCATCGCCTGACCTGAAAGCGGTGTCCCGTGCTTTCAGCAGTAGCCTGACCTCGCTGTTCATCCATGGCTTCTGATTCGGGTATATGGTCACCTGTTTGAGGGAGGTGACACTATTGATGGTGGAGTTTATAAAGTCCAGAACAGAGGATGTATAGGAATCAATGTCCGTGTGAGAGTCAAGGGTGGCCTGGGCTGCAAACGCCTTCCAGTCAGTGTTTCCAAAATGTTTCCAAGTGTTTCCACTCCAGAGATGCTGCCTGTCCCGTTTGATACAGCATGGAAACAGGCACTTCAACTGGACTCGACATGAGTGGGATAGATTGGGTAAGATGCACAGAATCTCTTGCGTAGAGTAGGGGAATCGAGGACCAGAGGGCATGGGTTCAAGGTGAGGGGGAGAAGATCTGATGCTCTACATAATGAAGTCAAATTTTGGAGGGTGAGGGTGTGGACTAACATGAAGTTCCCAATGTATAAAAACACATCTACAGTCAATCATTTGCCTTGGAAAATGCTCACATGAAAGTTTCGTTTCGTTATTGTCACGTGTACCGAGGTACAGTGAAAAGCTTTGGTTGCGTTCAAACCAGTCAGCGGAAAGACTATACACGACCACACATACTACTCAAGGATAGTCCGAGGGTCACCAAAGAGGTTGATAGTAGTTCAGGACTGATCTCTGGTTGTGGTGGCACAATTCTGTTTTCTGATTTCACACTTCTGTGTTTCACACTTCTATACCTTTTGCCCGATGGGAGAGGGGAGACGAGGGAGTGGCTAGCGTGAGACTGGTCCTTGATTATGCTGCTGGCCTTGCCGAGGCAGCATGAGTCAATGGAAGGGAGGTTGGTTTGTGTGGTGGTCTGGGCTGCGTCTACAATTCGCTGCCATTTCTTGTTGAATGTGCATCAACTGTAGACAACTGGGGTCAGACTGACTCCGACAGACATGTTGGTCGGCATGGGCGAGTTGGGGAATGGCTAGTGAGTGGGGATGGGTGGGGAGAGGGACTGTGAGGGGAAACCTGACACCATATATTTTGCTGATCATTATCTTTTGGTGAACTTTGCTTTCAATACAAGCTACTGTTCTCATCATAGGAAGTATAATTCAGATTCATATTAGTTTACTGACATTTACACCAGCCTGCAATGAAATTCCTTGTTCGTATGAACTGTACGCACACGAATGATAAATAGAATTGATGATACAATTAATGATAAAGTCATGAAGCAGTGGAAAAAAAAAAGGTCAGCGCGGTGGCGCAGCGGTAGATTTGCTGCCTCACAGCACCAGAGACCTGGGTTCCATCCTGACTACGGTTGCTGTCTGTATAGAGTTTGCATGTTCCCCCCGTGATCTCGTGGGTTTTCTCCGGGTGCTCCGGTTTCCTCCCACACTCCAAAGGTGTACAGGTTTGTACGTTAATTGGCTTCGGTAAAGATTGCAAATGGTCCCCAGCGTGTAGGATAGCGCTGGTGTACAAGGATCGCTAGTCGGCGCGGACTCGGTGGGCCCAAGCTGCTTCTGCGCTGTATCGCTAAACTAAAAAAGTTAACGACAAAAATTGAAGTGCAAGAGCAGAATTACCGAATGAAGTAAAGTCAAGAGTAAAGGGCCTGTCCCACTGTACGATCTAATTCAAGAGTTCTCCCCAGTTTCTTCCGATTCGAAAGCGGAGAATTACGGAATTACGGTAATAGCCACTCGGGGCTCTCATGTTGAAAAATCTTCATGAGTCTTCACGAGCTTACCGCGTTTCCCGAGTACCTGCCGTTAGCGTTACGAGCCGCTAAGAGACGTCCCGACCTCCGACGTTCCCGCTACGTACATTCTGTGTACTTACCACGAGTTTGATTTTTTTTTAAACTTGGGAGAGCTCTTGAACTACCTCGTACAGTGGGACAGGCCCTTAAGAATACGTGACAGCTGTATCTCTGGGAAGTGGGTACGAAGTCATGCTTTATCTATAGCATGATAGCAGTAAGGAAGAAGCTGCTTTTAAATCTAGACATCGAGGCTTTCCAGCTGCGATTGCTTCCCCCGGAAGGTAGAAGGGAGAAAAGGGAATGGCCTTATCCTTGACGATGCCTCCAGCCTTCCTGATGCAACACAGTGTGAGGATGGACTGGATGGAAGGAAGTGATGAACCTGTGATGGACTGGGCTATGTTCACCAATCTCTACAGTCAAGCGGTCAGGAGCAGAGCAGTTGCCCCACCAGGCTGAGATGCATCATGTCAGGATACTTGCTATAGAGCTTCTGTAGAGGTTTTAGAGAGAATCCCCGTGGACAGGTCCAATCTTTACTTTCATTCAAAGCTACAGCACGGAAACAAGCCCTTCAGCCCACGTTGACCATCGATCACCCGTTCTCACTAGTTCTATGTTATCCCACTTTTTCATTCACTCCCTACACACTAGGGGCAATTCAGAGATGACAATTAACCTACAAGCCCGCGCGTCTTTAGGGTGTGGGAGGAAACCGGATCACCCGGAGAAAACCCATGCTGCCAGAGGGAGAACGTGCAAACCTCACACGGACAGCACCCGACCTTAAGATCGAAGCTGAGTCGCTGGCGCCGTGAAGCAGCAGCTCGACCTGCCGCGCTCCTCTTGACAGATACCGAAGAAAGTAAATACGCTGACGTGTTTTCTCGATCGCCGCTTCAGTGTGATGGGAGCAGGTTAGGTTGCTGGCGGTGTGGATGCAGAGAAACATGAGGCTGTCCACCATCTCCACGGCAGCTCCGCGGATGAGGACAGAGTTGTGTTCACCCAGCCCCTGATATCAGACACTGAAGGGCTTGTCCCACTTGCATGCGATTGCTTGCGTTTGGTGCGACCAACCGGAAGCGGAATTCACGCAAAGTTCGCGCTAAGTATGCTCTAAGTTCGCGCGTGATGTCATTTACATCATGCTTACCAATCAGCAGGGCAGGAGGCGGGCCGACTGAATTTGGGCGTTGCACGGGCGGTGACGTCATCACGCAACGCCACACGCTAAGCGTACGCCGTCAAGACGTTGCGTACGACGCCAAGACGCTGTATACGACCGCAATGCGCCTGCGTGCCGATAGGCCGTTGGCGCGCAAAGTTTTCGGCCACTGTAAGAATTTCGGAGCCCCGCGCGATGTCGGGACCAGCCCCACACAACTTCGCGTTTTTAAGTGGGACCGGCCCCGCGCGGCCATACGGCGGCCCGTACGCCTCAAGCGACCACGAGGTCGCGTAATTGGTGAGCCAAGGTCGTGTAAGTGGGACAGGCCCTTTAGACACAGATTGCAGGAGCAACTCAGCGGGACAGGCAGCATCTCTGGATAGAAGGGATGGGTGACGTTTCGGGTCGAGACCCTTCTTCAGACCCTTGTTCCACCTGAAGAAGGGTCTCAACCTGAAACATCACCCATGCCTTCTATCCAGAGATACTGCCTGTCCTGCTGAGTTACTCCAGCATTTTGTGTCTATCTCGGTGTAACCCAGCATCTGCAGTTCCTTCCCACACATTTAAAGGACATGTGGACTGGTGTATGGAGAGGGAATGTTTAGGCCAGGGGTTCCCAACCTTTTTTGTCCCGTTTACCCCTGCAACTTTAGTAGCACATAACAATGTTATTTCACTTATTTATGAACAACTAATGATGAACAGGTATACCAGAACCAAACACAGTCAGTCAATGAGAAACAATGATGTACAAACACATTTACCCCCTGGGGGGTATATTTACCCCAGGTTGGGAACCCTTGGTTTAGAGGGATATGGGTTAAACATGAGCAAAGGGATTAGTGTAGATTACTGGGCATGGGCACGTTGGGCTGAAGGGGCCTGATTCTATGACCGGAAGGACACACACTACATGTGCTCTGGTCTGCGTTGTAAGCTGCCTGTTTGTCTGTGGCAGTGCTCTGGGGTGAGACGGAGAGATGCACGACCCACGCACAAGTGATGCCCGTGTACCTTCCCTCTTACTCCATTGTTCCCATTCTTCGCCATGATTTTTGTTTCTTACTCTGTTGCCACGGCAACACGTTTTGTAAAGGACTCTTTTTGTTTTGCAGCCACAGCAGAATCAGCCTGATGCTGCCGCCCAGTGATACTGACAGTCAGTCAGCTCGTCTGTAATTGCGAAAGACCAGTAAATAACAAACCCTGCAATGTGCCGACATGGGCCCACTGCCAACATAGTGCTTCCATGCAACAATTAGCTATCCATCAGCTCCATTTCCCGGTTTTCTCTCAGAGCTGAGCAAATTGTCTTCCGTCAGGTGCCTTCCCTTCAGGTGTAGCTAGCTGTCTTGTTACATTTTCTGGACTCTGAATAAATCAGAGGCAGTATGGTTTTGACACCAGTGAAAGATTCAGACAGAGGAATAAGATTCTGTGACTTGTTTTCAGGCTCGCCAAGTGTTAAGCTTTCATTATTTGCCAATCCAAATATCCTGAGTTATCTCATTTCAATTTCAATTCCCCCATTCATACATCTAATTTCATGCAGAAATAATTTGTCCTGTCCCTTATGAGAGGTTTTGTGGAATAATTACCTAACAGTGGGCATGCCGCATGCCAAGGCTTCAGTCCAGCAGTTTCACTGGCTAAACTGTAAACAAGGACATTTGAAAGGCTTGATTGATCTGTTAGCACCACCATGCTTACAGTCAGTGTTCCCATCAGCTACTCTTCCCTGTGTGTTACACTTTTACCTCAAAAGCCCCTCGCATCTTTTGTCTATCCCTGCAAAGTTATGTCCTGCTTCTCCACATGGTCATGTCATAAGTTCACAAGTTCTAGGAGCACATTTAGGCCATTCGGCCCATCAAGTCTACTCCGCCATTCAATCGTGGCTGATCTATTTCTCCCTCTCAACCCCATTCTCCGGCCTTTTCCCCATAACCCCTGACACCCATACTGATCAAGAATCAGAGAATCTGCTCCTTATTAATACACAATGACAGCCCCCATAGCTAAATATGCTCAGGAATTGGTCTCCAGCAACAGCTCTGTCCCTACGTAGACTCACATTAAAAACAGTTATGCTAATGGCTTTGGTCACGGCACAAAGGGTACAGTCGTTACATAAATTAAGACTGGACAACATGACTTCTTCATCTGGAAATATTACGTTTCATATTTATGAATTAGTTAAGCAGAACAGACAGGGGTCAGCAGGCCTCAATATAGAATTTAGGTCTTACCCAACAGATGATCGTCTCTGTATAGTAAGACATTTGTTGTTATACATGGAGAACACGAAAATCATCAGAGGCAATGAGAAGGCACTTTTAGTCAGCCACAAGCAACCACACAAAAAAGTGACGGTCCAGACCATCTCAAGATGGCTGAAACAGGTTCTAATACAGGCTGGGGTGGATACTAATATTTTTTAATCTCATTCCACCAGGGCTGCAGCTACATCGGCAGCTATGCAGTTGGATGTACCAATGGACCAAATCATCAAGACAGCAGGATGGTCAGGGGAAAAAACATTCCAACTATTTTATCATAAACCAGTCATTAAACCTGGAACGTTTGCAGAAACAATTTTAAGTTCTGTAATTTATTTTACCCCATAAATAGGGGCTATAATTTTGTGTTGATAAATTTTCATGGATTTCAATGTCGGATTCATGTCTAAATTATGTTGACACAATTCCTCCCACAGTCATTTAGGCAGATGTGATGCATGGACTCGTTTCCACGACATGAAATCACAGAGCTTTGAAATCTTCAAGTAGTCACTCACGTGACTCCGAAGTAAAATTGTAAGATTAAATGAGAACTTACCAGTTTGACGTTTGATCATTATTTTATGAGGAGTACGTTGAGGGAATACGTGCCCTCCGCTCCCACCCTTGATCATATACTCAACTGGTATTTCTTCTCTAATCTTACTATGTTCAGTCATTACAGTTATCTGTGATTTCACACCGCTGCTTTGAAGAATGACACGCATGCGTCCTGGCGGGGTTCTTCACGTATTCCCTCAACGTACTCCTCATAAAATAATGATCAAACTTCAAACTGGTAAGTTCTCGTTTAATCTTACTATTTTGTGTTTTATACAGGGAAATCATACCATACATGCGTGTAAAACGTAATGTAGAGGAGAAAAATCACGTTCTGGAAGTTGCCACGGGTTGAGGGCCTGAGCTGTAGGGACAGGTTGGGCAGGCTACGACTTGGTACATGGGTAGGACAGGTTTGGAGAGATCAGGACCAAAAGCGGACAGGTGGGACTAGTGTAGCTGGGGCATGTTGGGCGGTGTGGGCAAGTTGAGCCGACGGGCCTGTTTCCACACTGTAACACTCTATGACTTTATTTGTTGGAGTGCAGGAGGTAATCTTACAGAGGGTAATTCATGGGTTTAGAAGAATCAAGTACCAATGGACATAGGTTTAAGGTGAGAGCGGAGAAATGTAATAGAAACCTGAGGGTTCACTCAGAGAGTAGAGGGTAATGGAACAAGCTGCCAGAGGAAATAGTTCAGGCAGGTACAATAACAACATTTAAAATACGCTTGGACAGGTACATGTGGAATATAGTGTTACAGCTACAGAGAAAGTGCAGATAAAAAAAGTACAAGGGTGGCAACGAGGTAGATTGGAAGATCGGGTAATTCATAGGGATGAATTACCCGATCTTCCAATCTACCTCATTGCAGCCCTTGTACCTTTTTTAGCAAGTGATCCGTTCAATATTCAATAATGTTTGAAAAGGGGAGACGAAGCAAATGACCGGGGTGTGAGTAGTCCTTGATTATGTTGGCTGCTTTCAATATAGTGAATAGAAAATAACCCAGTCCTATAACTTTCCTGTAACAGTACTGTCCAATCCCTCTTCCCCCTCTCCCAACGGGCAAAAGGTATAGAAGTGTGAAAACGCACACCCCCAGATTCAGGGACAGTTTCTTCCCAGCTATTATCAGGCAACTGAATCATCCTACCACAACCAGAGAACAGTGCTGAACTACTATCTACCTCATTGGTGACCCTTGGGCTATCTTTGATCGGACTCTACTGGCTTTACCTAGCACTAACCGTTATTCCCTTATCATGTATCTATACACTGTAAATGGCTGGATTGTAATCATGTATTGTCTTTCCGCTGACTGGTGTGAACGCAACTAAAGTTTTTCACTATACCTCGGTACACGTGACAATAAACTAAACTTACATGTAAGCATTTTCCAAGGAAAGTGATTGACTGTAGATGTGTTTTTATTCATCGGGAACTTTATGTTAGTCCAAAATTTGACTTCATTATTGTAGAGCATCATTTTCGTTACCAGAATAGTCTGGTTAGAATTTTCCTGTCAACTGAAGGAATCACAATGGTGTTCAGACCATCTGTCAGGAATATTTGGCAGCGAGCCAACTTCAATTATACGCTTACAGTTGTCAGCTGGGATGGGGCAGCTGAGGCTCGGAGTTCCTGATCCACTCCAGAATCTTAAGTAAGAAAAGCATGAGATTGTCACTTCGTGTTCAGAGCTGAGGGAGCGCTCTGTTATTGGATGGGTCCCTCCCGCCAGAGATTAGACCATGGAATTCTCTGCCACAGAAGGTAGTTGAGGCCAGTTCATTGGCTAGATTTAAGAGGGAGTTAGATGTGGCCCTTGTGGCTAAAGGGATCAGGGGGTATGGAGAGAAGGCAGGTATGGGATACTGAGTTGGATGATCAGCCATGATCATATTGAATGGCGGTGCAGGCTCGAAAGGCCGAATGGCCTACTCCCGCACCTATTTTCTATGTTTCTATAGACACAAAATGCTGGGGCAACTCAGCGGGACAGGCAGCATCTCTGGAGAGAAGGAATGGGTGACGTTTTCGGGTCGAGTCCCTTCTTCAGAGTGATGTTGGGGAAGTCCAAGGGGTCACAGTTTAAGGATAAGGGGGAAATCTTTTAGGACCGAGATGAGAAAAACATTTTTCACACAGAGAGTGGTGAATCTGTGAAATTCTCTGCCACAGAAGGTAGTTGAGGCCAGTTCATTGGCTATATTTAAGAGGGAGTTAGATGTGGCCCCTTGTGGCTAAAGGGATCAGAGGGTATGGAGAGAAGGCAGGTACAGGATACTGAGTTGGATGATCAGCCATGATCATATTGAATGGCGGTGCAGGCTCGAAGGGCCGAATGGCCTACTCCTGCACTTAATTTCTATGTTTCTATCACCCATTACTTCTGCGTAACTCCAGCATTTTGTGTTGACCTTGGGTTTAAACCAGCATCTGCAGTTCCTTCCTACACATTAAACCATGGACTAAATGCCTCTTCAGAGCAACGTACTCTACTAAAGAGCAGGGCAATTATCTCAGGCATCCAGCCCAATATTCATGGCATGTGGATTAGCTAGTCATTATCTCACTGTTGTCTCTAGAATCTTGCTGCGTGAAATTGGCTGATCCGTTTCCTGATGTAAAAGTCAAGGGTCAGAATTTATTATTTCTACTTATTAGTTTATTTAAATCCTTTTTCAGACTCTGAGCATCACCAGATAGACAGGCATTAATTTCCCATTGCTAAATCGTCCTGAACTGAGTAGCAGACTTGAAGAACCTGAAGAAGGGTCTCTGTCCGAAACATCACCTATTCCTTTTCTCCAGAGATGCTGCCTGATCCGCCGCTGAGGTAAAGGGGCCTGTCCCACTTGGGCACCATTTTCGGCGCCATTTTGGAATGTTCAGGATCTTTCCGCGACACCTGCGTGTCTTATCATGCCATGCGCCCTGTCGCACGCTGACGGAGGCTGTCCTGCGGGTAACGCCCAGTGACGCAAGGTCATGTGACCTCGGCAAATTCATTTTGCAACAGCCTGCGTCAACCTGTTGTCCTCAGATGTCGTAGACAGTGACGCCGCCCGTCGTGTCTTGCCATATCGTGGACGTATGTTGACTTCGGCTGTCGCTGTTTGACGTCTGTGCGGTCGCAGGATGGTCGTAGGCGCTGTCGTGTACGCTGTTGCATGTTGTCGCAGATTGTCGCAGCTTTGACGTCAACCGTGTCGGAGCCCGTCAGTCACTGACACCGAAAAAATCGCAAAGTGGGACGGGCCCTTTACTCCAGCTTTTTGTGTTCATCTTCATGCTGTGGGTCTTGGTGTCTAAGTGGTGTCAGACTGGCCAAGGACAACAGATGACTTTCCCCACAGGACCTTGTGTACGAGTGTTGCTGGTGATGGCCCATCGCTACCTGCCCTGTAACTGACTGGCTTATGTGGTCTCTCAGGGGTCAGTGAAAAGCCACAAAGACAAGCTGTGGCCTCTGGAGCCACAAATGGGCCATGCTGCAGCTGGAGAATATTGTACACCGAATATAGACAGAAAGTGTCACGGGGTCAGGCAGCATTTCTGGAGAAAAAGGAAGGGTCGGGACCCTTCTCCAGTCTGAAAATGAGTGAGCACCAGGTCATCATCTCTCAGAACATCTCTGATTTGATCACTTCCAGCTGTCTGCCACCCACAGCTTCCGACTTTATCCTTTCCCCAGCTCCGCACGGCTAACCTTCGCCCCAAAAACCATAAGCAGAATTGCCCTGACCGATAAATTGTTTCTGCCTGCTGCTGTCCCACCAAAATCATTTCCACATAATAATAATAATATATATTTAAAAAAAAGTAAGCTTTCAGTCTGAAGAAGGGTCCTGTCCCAAAATGTCACCCATCTTATTTCTCCAGAGACGCTGGCTGACCCAGCACTTTGTGTCTCTCTTCAGTGTAAACCAACATCTGCAGTTCCTTTCTATACACTGGGTTTGTATAAAGGGCCTGTCTCACTCACTCAGGTTATTTTTAGGCGACTGTCATAGTTGTAGCAGGTCGTCGACAAATTGGCGACTGAGCCCCTCTTCGACATAAAATAGCTGTTAATGCCCAGAAAGGCCCAGTCCCGATAAGGGTTGGTTGCCAAACCTGATGGTTGCAGGAAAGTAGCTGTTCCTGAACCTGGCGGCGTGGGACGTCAGGCTTCTGTACATCCTGTACCCCGACAGTAACAATCAGAAGAAGGCCAGGCCCGATCTGCGCCGATATCTTGATGGTAAACGCCATTTTCTTGAAGCAGCACCTCCTGCAGATGCTTTCGATGATGGGAGCGCTGAGCTTGTGATGGACCACAACTCTTTGAGTCCACCACTCTTTATACCCTTCCTGTGTGTTGGAATGATCATACCAGGCAATGGTGCACTCAGCCAGGGTACTTTCTACAGAGCATCCGTGGAACTTTATTGGAGTAGTCAGTGACATACCAAATGTCTTGAAACTTCTAAGAAAGCAGAGTGTATAAAACCATGAGAGGAATAGATCGGGTAGATGCACAGAGTCTCTTGCCCAGAGTAGGTGAATTGGGGACCAGTGGACATAGGTTTAAGGTGAAGGGGAAACAATTTAAGAGGAATCTGAGGGGTAACATTCGCACACAAAGAGTGGTGGGTGTATGGAACAAGCTGTCTGAGGAGGTAGTTGAGGTTGGGACTATCCCAACATTTAATAAACAGTTAGACAGGTATATGGATCGGACAGGTTTGGAGTGATATGGACCAAGCGCAGGCAGGCGGGACTAGTGTAACTGGGACATGTTGGCCACTGTGGGCAAGTTGGGCTGAAGGGCCTGTTTCAATGCTGTATGACTCTATGACTTTGGGTGCTGGGGTGCCCTCTCCATTATTACATCCATGTGCTGAGCCCAGTACAGGTCATCCAAGCTCTTAACGCCGAGGAACTCTCAGCTTTTAACTCTCGAGGAAGTTGATATATAATGAAGGTACACAAAATTGCTGGAGAAACTCAGCGGGTGCAGCAGCATCTATGGAGCGAAGGAAATAGGCGACGTTTCGGGCCGAAACCCTTCTTCAGACAGATATATAATGAAGACTGAGATAGGCAGAGCTGTAAGCATGGTGCGGCATGGTGGCACAGCGGTAGAGTTGCTGCCTCTCAGCACCAGAGGCCCGGGTTCCATCCTGACTACGTTTGCTGTCTGTGTGGAATTTGCACCTTCTCCCCGTGACCTGCGTGGGTTTTCTCCGGGTGCTCCGGTTTCCTCCCACACTCCAAAGACGTACGGGTTTGTAGGTTAAGTGGCTTCGGTAAAAATTGTAAATTGTCCCTGGTGTGTGAGGGGTCGTGCAGGTGTACAGGGTGAACGCTGGTCGGCGCGGTGGGCCAAAGGGCCTGTTTACCGCCCTTGATCTCAAAACTAAACTAAGCATTCTCGAGTTAATTCCCTTCAAGCAACCGTATGTTTAGTTGACATTAAAAGTGCAGTGAACAATGAAGTTGCAATGAAGGTTGAGTTGATAATGAACTGATGTGGTGGTGCCTGGACGATAGACCCAAAGTGTTGGAGGAACTCAGCGGGACAGGCAGCATCTCTGGAGAGAAGAATAGCTGGGCTGTGATGGGGAATTGGAACTTGGACCAATCTCTCCCCATTGGCGCCCCACTTGCTGCTTAGACCCTTCCAGATTTACAGCGAGCATCAATTTCTCCTCGGATGTACACCTCCTACCCCATGTCCATGCGCCACTGCCGGAATCATCATCAACAAATGTTGTCACGGCCACTAGGTGACCCTGAAGCAATCATTACTGCTGTACGGTATATTATTCTCCGTCTACTGCTAAGGTAGTCCAATCAAATGGTAAAATCTACAACTAATCTTTCCAAATCCGTCACACAGACCACACTTGACTCCATCTGTACTTCACGCTGCCTCGGAAAAGCAGCCGACGTAATCAAATATGTCCCACCCCGGTCATTCCCCCTTCTCCCCGCTCTTGTCCGGCAGAAGTAACAGAAGCGTGAAAGAGCGCACCACCAGACTCAGGAACAGCTTCTTCCCCTCTGTTATCAGGCCTCAGAACAGCCCTTCCATAAGCTAGGGCACTGTCTGATTCACCTCTATCACATTGCGGACATTGGACTTTGTCTGTGGAACCAATGCGCTACAATGCTGAGAACTATATTCTGCACTCTGTATCTCCCCCTTTGCTCTACCTGTTGTACTGGAGTTTGACTTGATTGTATTTATGGTACGGTATCGGTTTGCATAAACTGCAAAACAGAGCTTTTCACTGTACGTCAGTTAGTCTATAGTCAGAGGGGGGCGAATCTGTGGAACTCATTGCCACAGAAGGCTGTGGAGGCCAAGTCAATGGATATTTTTAAGACGGAGATTGACAGATTCTTGATTAGTACCGTGTCAGAGATTATGGGGAGAAGGCAGGAGAATGGGGTTGAGAGGGAAAGATAGGTCAGCCATGATTGAATGGCGGAGTAGCTTTGATGGGCCGAATGGCCTAATTCTGCTCCGATGACTTATGAACGTGACAATAATAAACTTAAACCTAAACATATTCCAAATCTTACAATGAAATCGGGTACTCAGATTCCAATCAGCACCTCATCAATGGCTCTCTAAATCAATATGGCAATGGAAATTCCACAGTTTTATCAGTAGCATCATCAATATAAAATCCCAGTGAATATCAGCGCTACAATTTAGGAAGTATGTTAGAGTCATAGTGATACACCGAGGAAACAGGCCCTTCAGCCCAACTGGCCCACACCGGCCAACATGTCCCAGCTACACTAGTCCCACCTGCCTGCGCTTGGCCCATATCCCTCCAAACCTGCCCTATCCATGTGCCTGTCTGACTGCTTCTTAAACGTTGGGATAGTCCCAGCCTCAGCTACCTCCTCTGGCAGCTCGTTCCATGCACCCACCACCCTGTGTGAAGGGTGAAGGGGCTCGACCCGCTGAGTTACTCCAGCATTTTGTGTCTATCTTCGGTGCAAACCAGCATCTACAGTTCCTTCTTATAAACAACTAGGAAGCCTTGCAGGTTTGATTCCTGGTTACTGGCCAATACAGAACTGTTGACTGCATCTGCAATGGCTCAAACAATTAAGAGGCCAAATGGAGCTCATTCAATACCGATTGAGAAATGCATTTGTGCGTGGGCAAAGAATTCAATCAAACTTGGGTGCGGCTAGGGTTGTCAACTGTCCCGTATTAGCCGGGACATCCCGTATATTGGGCTAAATTGGTTTGTCCCATGTGGGCCTTGTCCCGTATTTGACCGCTACTACTCGGGTCGAGGGGACTGCCGCGTCCGGTCCCGCCTCATCCGTCCTGACGTAGTGCAGCCCATGGAGTGCAGCAGCAGCAGCAGCAGCAGCGCCTCGCCCGTGGCCCCGTCGGTCGGCAGCCCGGCCAGCTGTCCGACCTTCGCTTACCACCGACACCACCACCACCCCTCCTTCTCACGGTCGATCATCGGGTCATGAGTTTGATGGGGCGCCGGACGTTGCGCGGCCCGGGCCAGAACTCCTCAGCTGGCCCGCCGGCTGGGCTTTGTGTACAGTCCAGCACCCGGGACAACTCATCGTTCACCCAGACACGGCCCAGTCGGTCAACGAATTGCCGTCGGGAACTTGTCCCTTATTTTGACCTTTTGTCCCTTATTTGGCAGTGAGAAAGTTGGCAACCCTAGTGTGAAGCCCCCACAGTTTAGTAGCCTGCCAACATTTAACAGAAGACTCACAGTTAAATAGCTTGCAGCATTAATATCAGACAATAGTGCCTTATGGAGGAGATGTGGGGAAAATTCCATCCAAACCCAGGGAGGGAGGCAGTACCTGGGGGGGGATATTGTTGGGGAATATTCTTCATCATCCCGTGCGGCTATATGGGTAGAACTGAGAAATATGTTGGTTAGTCTGAAGAAGGGTCTCGACCCGAAACGTTGCCTATTTCCTTCGCTCCATAGGAGCTGCCTCTCCAGCATTTTTGTCTGCCTTCAATTTTCAAGCATCTGCAGTTCCTTCTTAAACAATAAGCTGGGGTTGGTCACTTTGTAGGAATTATATGTAGGGCCTCCAATTGTCAGTGGGAATTAGAGGAGTGTTGTGCATATAATAGTAACTGTACCTTTAAGATGTGAGTACCAGGTAGTGTGATTTGTGTCAAGACAATAGACAATAGACAATACACAATAGATGCAGGAGTAGGCCATTCGGCCCTTCGAGCCAGCACCGTCATTCAATGTGATCATGGCTGATCATCCACAATCAGTGCCCCGTTCCTGCCTTCTCCCCATATCCCCTAACTCTGCTATTTTTAAGAGCCCTATCTAGCTTTCTCTTGAAAGCATCCAGAGAACCCGCCTCCACCGCCCTCTGAGGCAGAGAATTCCACAGACTCACCACTCTCTGTGAGAAAACGTGTTTCCTCGTGAGTCCCAGGCCGAGCTCGGCGATGGTTTGCCTGCTTCTGCTGCTGTTGGAGGTGAGACGATGTGTCACGCCAGGGTCTTGGGCCCGTCCCACTTTGGCCGTCAGTTACGCGACAGGCCGTTGGCGCGCAAAGATTTTGTTCGCTACAACATTTTGGAGCCCCGCGCGATACCGCGCACAACTACATACCCCTCCGTGCTTCTCAGTGGGACCGGCCCCGCGCAGCCACACGATGCCCGTGCGCCTCAACGCGACAACGAGGTCACGTAATTTGCGTGCCAAGGACACGTAAGTGGGACAGGGCCTTTAGTTATCGACTTCAGAGATGAAAGTGAAGTACACGCCCCAGTCTACATCAATGGTGCCAAAGTGGAGATGGTTGAGACCTTCAAGTTCCTGGGACGAAATAACACTAGCAATTCCCCCCCCACTGACTACCTCATGAAAGCAGCAAACATAACCACACATTGGTCACCCCCTCTTCTCCCCTCTCCTGTCAGGCAACAGATTCAGAAGCTTGAAACTGCGTACCACCAGAGTCAGGAACAGCTTCTTCCTCACTATTGTCAGAATCATGAAGGGACCACGTCTCAGCTACAGTTGTATTCCTGATCCATAATCTGCATTGCGACCCTCGCAGTCTAGTCTGTCTTTTATCTGCACTCTCTCTGTCGCTGTGGCATGTATTTTCTGCATGGGTTGACTGTAATCATGTATGGATGATTTACCTGGATAATATGCAAAACTCATTCAGCATGACAATATTCAAATAATACCAACACCAAAAAAAGATCTGTGAAGTGCATTGAAGGCTATTAATGCTGGAATCACTGTAATGCTAAATGGTCCAATGCCTTGGCACATCCGACAACATCACTTCAGTTGAGTTTTTTTGTCACATGTACCGAGGTTCAGTGAAAAGCTTTTGTTGCGTGCTAACCAGTTAGCGGAAAGACAATACGTGATTACAATCGAGCCGTCCACAGTGTACATATACAGGATAAAGGGAACAATGTTTAGTGCAAGATAAAATCTAGTAACGCCCGATCAAAGATAGTCAAAGCGTCTCCAATGAGGTAGATATTAGCCCGGGACTGCTCTCTAGTTGTTGGTAGGGTGGTTCAGTTGCCCGACTACAGCAGACCATTCGCGTTGTCAGTCCCTTTTCTGAAAAACACCCCACAAGTTTGTTCTCAATGTTCTAATTGTGCCTGCCACGCAAGACTAATAGCCCCACAGTTACCTGGTTTGGTTTATTGCCTCTAAGTACTATTTTGGTCCACGTCCAATTCAGCTAAACTTGCACAGATTTTATCGCACTAACATTTGGTATATGACAGGCAGCAGTGATTGTTCAGCCCTTCATTCCCATCTAGGCTTCCATTTCCACAACCTAATGCAACTAGAGTCTGCTGTAAGAAATGCCGATAAGTACAAATCCAGTTTATTCATTATTTCTTCCCCTTGCTCAACGTACATCTGAACCTGAATTACATCCTTTAAACTGCATCCATCTTTAGGTTCTCGCTATGATCTCCCTTGTTGAGAGGAACTGCAGGTGCTGCTTTAAACCGAAGAAGACACAAAAAGCTGGAGTAACTCAGCAGGACAGGCAGCATCTCTGGAGAAAAGGAATCGGTGACGTTTCAGATCGAGGCCCTTCTTCAGATTCCCACTGACCGATTGCTCACCGTTGCTTGTGTCTGCTTCCTTTTTGTCACCACTTTTCCCCCAAGTGGCCCCTACCCTAACCTGGTCATAGGATGCATATGTCTCGAGTTTTAGTGTTGCACCAGAATTGAATATCCACCAACAATTCTTTTGCTCAGGGAGCAATCCAGCCTGTCGAGCAGACACACAACCCGATGAATCACCCTTAGCCCCATTGCTCAGCAAGCAGAACTGTGGAGAGCCGCAGGCCATTGCAGAAGCCCAAACTAAAGCAGTCCAACACGTATCACCTTCCACAGGTGCACACACAATAGCAACCCAACCCAATCACATCCCACTCTGAAACCCATCCTCAACAAATCCACCCCAGTCTCCGCTACACAGATATCCGTCCTGCACAAAATCTAATCTCATCTCCTTCTATCCCACAATAATCCTGTGGAAACTACCCCAAACCAATCCCAAAACACACCAGCCCAGTCCCATCAACAGATACTCATTATAAACACACCAGCCCAGTCCCACCCACAGATACTCACCATAAAACACACTGGCCTAATCTCATCAACAGACACCCGTCGTAAATACACCAGCCCAGTCTCGTTCTATCCTACCAGAGCCAGAGAGAGGGACATACTTGGAAGGGGAAACTTCATCCATAATCATTGGAGTTTAGAAGAACAAGCAGCAGTCTTAATGAAAGTGTAAATTCTGGGAAGGAAGGATTGACTGGGTGGATGTTGAGAGGACAATTCAACAAGTGGGTGTACCTAGAATTAGGGGCACAGAGATAGAACAAAGAGTCGTCTTTTCAGTGTTGTACAGGGTCTTGGTGAGACCACACCTGGAGTATTGCGTACAGTTTTGGTCTCCTAATCTGAGGAAGGACATTATTGCCATAGAGGGAGTGCAGAGAAGGTTCACCAGACTGATTCCTGGGATGTCAGGACTGTCTTATGAAGAAAGACTGGATAGACTTGGTTGATACTCTCTAGAATTTAGGAGATTGAGGGGGGATCTTATAGAAACTTACAACATTCTTAAGGGGTTGGACAGGCTAGATGCAGGAAGATTGTTCCCGATGTTGGGGAAGTCCAGAACAAGGGGTCACAGCTTAAGGATAAGGGGGAAATCCTTTAAAACCGAGATGAGAAAAACATTTTTCACACAGAGAGTGGTGAATCTCTGGAATTCTCTGCCACAGAGGGTAGTTGAGGCCAGTTCATTAGCTATATTTAAGAGGGAGTTAGATGTGGCCCTTGTGGCTAAAGGGATCAGGGGGTATGGAGAGAAGGCAGGTACGGGATACTGAGTTGGATGATCAGTCATGATCATATTGAATGGCGGTGCAGGCTCGAAGGGCCGAATGTCCTACTCCTGCACCTATTTTCTATGTTTCTATGTTTCTATGTTAGATGAGGACAATTGATAAATCTTTGAAATGTGTCACCCCAAGGGCTGTAATACGCAGTGTCTTCTGTTTGCTAACATATCTGTACCTTGAACATAGTCAAGGGCACACATATACAGGCAGACAACAAGAGACTGCAGATGCTGGTATCCTGAGCAAAAAACAAAGAGCTCAGTAGGTCAGGCAGCATCTGTGGAGGGAATAGTTCATCCCTCTTACCCTTCCATCCAAATCCCTCCCTCCAGCTTTATATTTTCTGCTCCTCGTCTTCTTTGTTTGTTTCCCTTTCTTCTCCTTTTCACCTCCAGCCTTCATCATTTACTCCCCCCAATCAACCCCCCAACCCCTCCCCACCCTTACCTGAGTCCATCTATCATTTGCCAGGCTTTGTCCCTCCCCCACACCTCTTCCAGCTTCATCCCCACTACTCCATCCAGTTGTAGAAGGGTCCCAACCCAAAACACCGTCGGCCCATTCCCTCCACAGATGCACATGCACTTGAAGGGGTAGAGTTGGTGCAGGGTAGAGTTGCTGCGATACTGACTAGGGGTGCTGTCTGCCTGTACGTTCTCCCCGTGACCTGTGTGGGTTTATCTCCAGGCGCTCCGATTTCCTCAAACACTCCAAAGACGTTTAGGTTTGGAGGCTAATTTGCTTCGGTAAATTGTCCATAGTGTGTAGGATAGTGTTAGTGTAGACAATAGACAATAGACAATAGGTACATGAGTAGGCCCTTCGGCCCTTTGAGCCAGCACCGCCCTTCAATGGCTGATCATCCACAATCAGTACCCCGATCCTGCCTTCTCCCCATATCCCCTGACCGCTATCTTTAAGAGCCCTATCTAGCTCTCTCTTGAAAGTATCCAGAGAACCGGCCTCCACCGCCCTCTGAGGCAGAGAATTCCACAGACTCACAACTCTCTGTGTGAAAAAGTGTTTCCTCATCTCCGTTCTAAATGGCTTACCCCTTATTGTTAAACTGTGGCCCCTGGTTCTGGACTCCCCCAACATCGGGAATATGTTTCCTGCCTCTAGCGTGTCCAAACCCTTAATAATCTTATATGTTTCAATAAGATTCCCTCTCATCCTTCTAAATTCCAGAGTATACAAGCCCAGCCGCTCCATTCTCTCAGCATATGACAGTCCCGCCATCCCGGGAATAAACCTTGTGAACCTACGCTGCACTCCCTCAATAGCAAGACTGTCCTTCCTCAAATTTGGAGACCAAAACTGCACACAATACTCCAGGTGTGATCTCACTAAGACCCAGTACAACTGCAGAAGGACCTCTTTGCTTCTATACTCAAGTCCTCTTATTATGAAGGTCAACATGCCATTTGCTTTCTTCACTGCCTGCTGTACCTGCATGCTTACTTTCATTGACTGATGAACAAGGACCTCCAAATGCCGTTGTACTTCCTCTTTTCCCAAATTGACACCATTTAGATAATAATCTGCCTTCCTGTTTTTGCTACCAAAGTGGATAAAACTGCATCTGCCCACTCACCCAACCTGTCCAAGTCACCCTGCATCCTCATAGCATCCTCCTCACAGTTCACATTGCCACCCAGCTTTGTGTCATCTGCAAATTTGCTAATGTTGCCTTGAATCCTTTCATCTAAATCATTGATGTATATTGTACATAGCTGCGGTCCCAGCACCGAGCCTTGCGGTACCCCACTAGTCACTACCTGCCATTCTGAAAGGGACACGTTAATCCCTACTCTTTGTTTCCTGTCTACCAACCAATTTTCTATCCATGTCAGCACTCTACCCCCAATACCATGTGCTCTAATTTTGCCCACTAATCTCCTATGTGGGACCTTATCAAATGCTTTTTGTAAGTCCAGATCCTTGTCCATTTTCCTAGTTACATCCTCAAAAAATTCCAGATCAGTCAAGCATGATTTCCCCTTCGTAAATCCATGCTGACTCGGACCGATCCTGTTACTGCTATCCAAATGTGCCGCTATTTCATCTTTTATAATTGACTCCAGCATCTTCCCGGGGTGATCGCTGGGCGGTGTGGACTCGGTGGGCCGAAGGGCCTGTTTCCAGGCTGGATCGCTAACCTAAACTAAACTAAAGTGCAGAAGATAGACACAAAAAGCTGGAGTAACTCAGCGGGACAGGCAGCATCTCTGGAGGGAAGGAATGGGTGACGTTTTGGTTCGAGACCCTTCTTCAGACTAAAGTGCTGGAAAGTTAAGGGGCGTGGAGAGAGAGCAGGAAAGTGGTGTCAATTATTAAATGGTGGAGTGGGCAGGATGGGCCAATTGGCCTCTTCATGTCCCTGTAGTTATGTTCTTTATACACACTTCTAACACGTGCCAAGCGTTTGACTCTGGCTCCGTGTGAATGACACTCACGCAGTTCTCTTGCTGGCAGTAACTACCAAAACAGATATTAACCTGGGCCATTGATTCTTCCTGTAACAGTCCATCTCCCAGGCATTCTGCCAGCGTATAACTTGGCATTATCTGATACACTTAGAGGCAGCACAATCCAGAAAGTGGAAAGAGGTGTCAAAGATCTCTGCCTCCTGCGACTCTCGACAAACATGCCTGGAGTTGTAAAACTGCCAAGTCGGCAACACGCTACTGACACCGAATCCGAATCTCAAACGGCAGCGTGGATATAATCTCCAGCGCACATCAAAGGAGAGGAAGAGGAAGGCAGAATGGTGCAGCAGATATGGCGCAACAGAGCTGTGATCTGCACATAAGCTGAGGTAGAACAAAAAACGACGTCTTAATGCCTCAGTACTTTCAGCCCTGCTTAAAGCCTTTCTGTGGGGAATTTGTAGGAAATCCACAAAAGCAAAACTGCTCAATTGAAATGGAAGACATCTGCGGTTGCTTCTGCCCCACACACACAAAGGCATCAGCGCACACTCGCTCTGCTCTGCAGCCCAAGATAAGAATACATTTGCTGCCGTACAGAGCACATTAATCCTCTTAATGGAGAGTTGATTCCTTTTGTAGGATTCAACAGGAGGTCGGGCAACCTGTTGGAAGCCGAGATTTATATGGCTGGCGTCAGGAATTCAAGAGGTGATCGGCTGGTAGCGAGAGTTGTCATTTTACCTTTTGTTGGGAGAGGGGATATACGGAAGCACAGCAGTGTGTAACAATAACTCTGCCATTCCAGTTCCGAATTCCTTAGTCGGGAGTGGGTGGGGGGCAAGGGGCGAGGGGAGAGGGGTGGTGCAGGGAACTCAGTCAGTTCCACACCAGAAAGTGCATGCGCAAAATCATAAACTATTCCCGGACTCTGACTCTTGCCCAGAGTCCGCGAATCGAGGACCCGAGGACAAAGGTTTAAGCTGTAAGCAAAAAGATTTTATCCGAATCTGAGGGGTAATTTACTAATGCAAAGGGTGGTGGGTGTATGGATCAAGCTGCCGGAGGAGGCAGTTGAGGCGGGGACTATCGCGACATTTAAGAAGCAATTGGAAAGGTACATGGGTAGGACAGGTTTGGAGGGATATGGGCCAATGCAGGCAGGTGGGACTAGCGTAGATGGGACATGTTGGTCAGTGTGGTCAAATTGGGTCGAAGGACAATTTCCACACTGCATGACTCTTTAAATGCTGTATCTCTTTCAAACTGTGTTTTACCAGTGCCACAGAACTGTACAGAATGGAAATAGGCCCAACTTGTTCCTAGATAAACACAAAAAGCTGGAGTAACTCGGGGGGGGGGACAGACAGCATCTCTGGAGAGAAGGAATGGGTGACGTTTCGGGTCGAGACACTTCTTCAGACAGTCCATGCCTGTTTCCATAAAGGGCCTGTCCCACTTTCCCGAGCTCCCGAGTTTTCCCCTTGATTCAAACTCAGAGAATGTTCGTAACGAGTCCGTAGATATATCGTAGCGGCTCGTTATTCCAGCCGTAGGTACTCGGGGCATCAGGAAAGTCGGGACGTTTTTTCCAGCATGACAAAAAATGGCCACAAGTAAAAAGATAGTCGGGAGGAGAAAAATTGCAACATTTAATGCCCCGAGTACCCACGGCTGACATAACGAGCCGCTACGATATATCTACGGAATCCTACGGACCCGTTACGAGCATTCTCCGAGTTTGAATCAAGGGGAAAACTCGGGAGAATTCGTGGGCAGCTCGGGAAAGTGGGACACAGGCCCTTAACTCTATTAACTTGTGTCTTGAAATAATAGGCAACTGGAGATGACTGTTTGTTCAACAGTAAAATGCCTTGGTGAAAAGATAGTATCTTGGACAGTGTTGCGCTTCCACATTACAACACTGGAAAAGGCAACGTGGATTACGTGCTCAAATCTCTGGACTGGGTCAAGTTCTTTAAAAGGGACTCTGTTCCAGCGTAGGTGAATGTCCCATTAAAATGCAGCGTTACAGATAACAGAGGGGAGAGTGGCTATTTAATATTGGAAGTGTCTCTTCCTTATCAAATCCATTGTGTCCACTGTAAACGTGTGCAACACACAGCATGTACACTCATCGTGAATGGTTCAGCTTCAGAAATATCAACATGCCCTTGAATCAATGACTGAATAACAACAGTGCATTTAATACCAAGGAACCAAATCCTGGGGAGACTGTAGTTTAATCCTTTAAATTTAGATTGATAGCTGAGAGCCGCCAGTTAGGGAAGTTAAACAACAATACTTTCATTTCTTTTTTTAAGTTTAAAGGGGGTATGTGGGGCAGGTTTTTTTACACAGAGGGTCGTGTGAGTGCCTGGTTGGTGGTGGAGACAGATACGATAGTGGCGTTTAAGAGGCTTTTGGATGATAAGCACACATGGACATGAAGGGAATGGAGGGATTGGGATTATCTGCAAACAGATAGAGTTGGTCTAGGCATCATGTTCGGCACAGACATTGTGGGCCAAAGGGGCTGCTCCTGTGCTGTACTGTTCTATGTTCTACATTCATTGGAAACTAAGGGCCAGATATGTACAAAGACTCAGGTCAAGTTCTTCCTCCCATTACAAGTAGGCTGTTCAGTATGTTTTACCTTCAAACACTGATACATCCCTGTAATAGACACAAAACGCTGCAGTAACTCGGTGGGTCAGGCAGCATCTCTGAGGAAAATGGATTGGTGATGATTCGGTTTGGGACACTTCTTTAGACTGAATTGAGCAGAATTAGACCATTCGGCCCGTCGAGCCTGATTCACCATTCGATAATGGCAGATCTATTTGTCTCTCTCAACACCATTCTCCTGACTTCTCCCCGTATCCCTTGACACCTTTACTAATCAAGAACCTATCAATACCCGCTTTAAAAATACACATTACATGGACTCTTAATATCAGTTCAGTGTCACAGAGTCGTATAGTACGGAAGCAGGCCCTTCGGCACAACTCGTCCCATCTACGCTAATCCCACCTGCCCACTTTTGGCCGTGTCAGGAAAGCAGATGACCCATTCAGTTCAAGTGAACAGCTGGACAGCTAGCCTTACACAAATCTAATTGAAAAAAGTAGAAACAAAGAACTGCAGGTGCTGGTTTGTACTAAAGAAGGCCACAGGCCTGGAGTACTCAGGGCTGCCAACTCTGGTGAAAAAGGATGGGTGACCTTTCAGGTTGGGCTTTGACCCCTAAACGTCACCCATCCTTTTTCTCCAGAGATGCTGCCAGGCCTACTTAGATTCAGATTCAGTTACTCCGGCATTTTATTACTCCGGCATTTTATGTCTATCCAATTAAAGAAAGTTTTAGGCCATAGAATCACAGAGTTAAACAGCATGGACCGACTTGTCCATGCCAACCCCGCTGTTTGACAAAAGTGCTTGGCATTCCGGACATTTGAAACAGCACAGGACAGGTTAATAATAGATGCTGAGATGAAAATGGTTATCGTGTGCTGTTTTGACAGTAACATTGTCACCGTTATGTATTTGACGAATAATGGCGATGACAGGGACTGCTCGTGTCATTTAATAAAGAAAATAAATGTCATCGCTCGGTAGTTAATTTTGCTTCCGACCTCCTGAACATCTGGTTTTAATCACTTCACCAGCTATCAGGGCTTCAATATCAGATTTTTTTTCCCATCTATTTCCTTTTCAGAAATCTGCCTCTTTTCCCATCCCTGTTCCAGTAAGCCTATATCCAGTGTCAAATTACCAGCATCTGCACCTCCTCACAGTGCAGCATTTTGTTTCTTGTTTTGTGAAACCAGCATCCACCTTTCTCCAGAGAGGCTGCCTGACCCATTGAATTAAACCCCTGTCCCACTGTACGAGTTCATTCCAAGAGCTCACCCGAGTTTGCCCTGATTCCAAAACGGAGATTTACGGTAATGACCACTCGTCGGTACTCGGGGCTCTCGTGGACATTTTCTAACGTGTTGAAAAATCTTCACGAGTCTTCCCGTGCTCACCTGCCATTAGCGAGTCTTCCCGAGTACCTGCCGTTAGCGATACGAGCCGCTAAGAGACGTCCCCGAGCTCCGACGTACCCGCTACCTTCATTCTCCGTGCTTACCACGAGTTTGATTTTTTTTAAACTCGGGAGAGCTCTTGAATGAACCTGCACCTTGGGACAGGGCCATTACTCCAGCACTTTGTCTTTTTTTTGTAAACCAGTATCTTCACCTCCCTGAGATTCAAATGTTGTTTGTTAGATCTCCAGCAAACCTTACCAAGTCAAGGGTGGCCTAAATTTAATTTGCTCTTATTTCTTGGTTTCTCCAGACTGACAAACAGTTTTTGTGCCTTACTCAAATATCATTGATGGTTAACCTGCCTTTTGCTAAAATAAGTGATGCAGGTGATCACTTCAATTGTTTGTTTAGTCAGCAGACTTGTGGGAGAATATTATCCCAAACGCTGGGCTTTTAGAATCAGCTTAGAGCTGCTTCTGAAATCAAAGATGGACACAAAGTGCTGGAGGAATTCAGCGGATCAGGCAGGATCTCTGGAGGAAAGGGACAGGCGACTTTTTAGGTCATGTCCCTTTCTTCACACTGACGAAGGGACCTTACCTGAAACATCATCTATCCTTTTCCTCCAGAGATGCTGCCTGACCCGCTGAGTTACCCCAACACTTTGAGTCTATCTTTGGGATAAACCAGATTGTTAAGGGTTTGGACACGCTAGAGGCAGGAAACATGTTCCCGATGTTGGGGGAGCAGAACCAGTATCAGTTTAAGAATAAGGGGTAAGCCATTTAGAACGGAGACGAGTAAACACTTTTTCTCACAGAGAGTGGTGAGTCTGTGGAATTCTCTGCCTCAGAGGGGTCGGTGGAGGCAGGTTCTCTGGATGCTTTCAAGAGAGAGCTAGATAGGGCTCTTAAAAATAGCAGAGTCAGGGGATATGGGGTGAAGGCAGGACGGGGTACTAATTGGGGATGATCAGTCGTGATCGCATTGAATGGCGGTGTTGGCTCGAAGGGCTGAATGGCCTCCTCCTACACCTATTATCTATTGTCTATTATCTGCAGTTCTTTGTTTCTGCTTTAAACACAGGTAGATTATTATACTTGAACTCCTTTAAATTTGTTCCATGAGCAGAAATGCTTCTTGAGTGGTGCCCAGAGACTAATAGATGAGATATTTCACAATGTTCTACCAATGTAATTCATATCTACCACTTGGAGGCTCTGTGGACTCCAGAACCGAGATTTCAAGTAGTCCAGCTGCTCCTGTTTTCTCCCACTTCCCAAAGATATGCGGGTTTGTAGGTTAATTGGCCCCTGTAAATTACGCCGAGTGTGTAGGGAGCGGATGAGAAGGTGGGATAACAGAGAAGCAATATGAATGGATGGTCGGCCTGGACCCGGTAGGCCAAAGGGCCCGTTTCCAAGCTCTGTCTTTCAATTCAATTCAATGCAATTGACCCAACTTCAAAAGTACTTGGACAACCTGCGATGTGTTCATCTTATTTTAGTATCCAGGCTCCAGTTAACTATATGCCCTATAATTCAAAGAAAATGGTTGCTTGTAGCTCTCGCTGCTGTTTATAACTTCACAGGACACAGTTCCTGATTTATAGCACAAATCATAGCTATTCATGCTGATCAGTCGCCTGTTACCCAAAGGCTAGGAGACAAGATGATTTGATTCATTTCCAGTCAGCTAGCAACAATTGTGAGATGGCCTAATGTATACCACTCAGCTGCTGCATTGGTCTAGTGTGTGGGGAATGACATTTATTACAACAGTCCTTGCTCCTTAACACAAAAACAAAATATGAGAAAACTGCCAGAATTGGAACGGTGCGCTTGTAAACAACAACAAAACAAGACTAAGGGAAGAGAAGCACAAGGATCTGCTGATGCCTGAGTGAAATACAGAACTCAGCGGGTCCGGCAGCATCTCAGATATTTCGGGTCGGGACCTTTCTACGGACTAGGAATTAAGAGAATTAAGAAGACCCCAGGTTCACGAGATTATGAAGTTTGATCTTGGTCTAAAGACAAAGGTACCCGGAGAGGACGTTCTTTCAGGAAGGAGATGAGGATGGATTTCTTTAGTCTTTAGGAGGTGAATCTGAGGAATTATTTGCCAAGTCGATGGATATATTTAAGGAAGAGATAGATTCTTGATTAGTACAGGTGTCAGAGGTTATGGGGAGGAGAATGGGGTTAGGGGGGGGAGATAGATCAGCCATGATTGAATGGCGGAGTAAACGTGATGGGCCAAACGGCCCAATTCTACTCCTATCCCTTATGACAGTGCATAATTAGAAGGGATTCTTTTCACTATAGGCAGCCTCTATATGTATAATTAAGGCATGGTTTACATAAAACCAAAGTTCTTGAATGAAACTACAGTTCTAGAGAAAGTTGTGAAATAGATGACCATCTTGATTTTGTCTTTATTTTTTAATTTGGCAGTTTTCTACTTTTAAACTAAAGTACGTCCCCAGATTGAATCTTGTTAACTTATTCCACTCTCATTAAAACATGTCGTTAAAATCTCCATAAACTATTTAGTGACCAATAGGATAATTTTGTTTCAGATAGAAGATATAGTTTTATTAGCTCCAATATTCCTCATGGATGTGTTAAGACTTTTAAAACAGTGGCGGCACAGTGGTGCAGCTGGTAGAGTCACCGCCTTGTGGCGTAAGAGACCCGGGTTCCATACTGACCTTGGGCACTGTCTGTGCGGAGTTTGCATGTACTCCCTCTGACCAAATGGGGTTTCCTCTGGATGCTCCGGTTTCCTCCCGCGTCCCAAAGACGTGCAGGTTAGTGGGTCAATTAGCCTTTCAATTGCCCCTGGTGTGTAATGGGTGGATGAGAAAGTGGCTTAACATAGAACTAATGTGAACGGGTGTTCGCTGGTCAGTGCGGGCTCGGTGGGCCAAAGGGCCTGGTTCCATGCTGCATCTCTAAAGTCTAAACTCATACGTTTTCATATATCGTGCAGCTGCGATTAAAAATAATAATTCAGGAATGTGCATTAATAATCATCAATACCGGCAACATTACTGTGCAACGTAAGTAGATGTATTGGCATCCACTATTCCATAAATGTTGGGGGATTTTTGCTCAAATTGCAATCAGTGTCAGGGTGGTGTTGAATGGCAGAGAGTGATGCAGGATGGTTGCGGTCAGTCTGTCCTCCTCCCCTTTTTCCTTCCTTCTCCCCTCCTTCTCCCCTCCCACCCCCCATCAGTCTGAAGAAGGGTTTTGGCCCGAAACGTCGCCTATTTTCTTCGCTCCATAGATGCTGCTGCACCCGCTGAGTTTCTCCAGCAATTTTGTGTACCTTTGACCTTCCAGCATCTGCAGTTCCTTCTTGAATGCAATAGAAGGCAACTTGTGAAGGGAGACAAATGTCATTCTGTGTTGCTTCATAATGTTTCAGATACATTCCAATAGATCTTGTAATGGCAAGGAACTTTCTTTCCGATCTTCATCAGTTACTGACAGTTTTAATGACCTGGACTTCCTACGCATAATATTGGAGGCAATTTAAGAAGGGACTTCTGCAATGACGCCCTCATCAACTGCAATAACTCAATTAACTTGTCAGGACTCTCTGTGGAAGCCAACCATCCATTCAAAGCAAGGACAGACTGACCGCAACCATCCTGCATCACTCTCTGCCATTCAACGCCACTGATTGTAATTCGAGCAAAAATCCCCCAACATCGGGTGGCACAGTGGTAGAGTTGATGCCCTACAGGGCTTGCAGCGCCAGAGACTTGTGTTCGATCCCGACTACGAGTGCTGTTAGTACGGAGTTTGCACGTTCTTCCCGTGACCGCGTGGGTTTTATCCGAGATCTTCGGTTTTCACCCACACTCCAAAGACGTCCAGGTTTGTAGGTGAATAGGCTTGGTGTAAATGTAAAATTGTCCCAAGTGTGTGTCGGATAGTGTTAGTGTGCGGGGATCGCTGGTCGGCGCGGACTCGGTGGGCCGAAGGGCCTGTTTCCGCGCTGTAAACCGCACTGCAAGCCGCGCTGTAACCCGAACTAAAACTGAACGGTGCTGCTCTACCTTTTGACGATCATTGCTCATTAGTTGAGCCGACAGCTGGTGGGAGAAGAAGCATTATTGTCCTCACTCTGACCGTCTGTCAGTGCAGGTCCTGCCCGCTTGCAGACAGGGACTGAAGCACAAGGTGCCCACAGGAAGCGTAACGCAGCCCTGGTGTGAGTAGGCCGAGGGTCGACCAGGACTGTCTTGGGCCGGTGGACTGGGACATGTTCGGGAGCACTTCATCCAGCCTGACCACGATGCCCACCTAAACTAACCCTGCCTGCACATGGGAATCAGATGGAAAGTACAGACCCATAGTCATACAGTTGTACAGCATGGAAACAGGCCCTTCAGCCCACCTCGTCCATGCCGACCTAGTTGGCACATTGAGCAAATCCCATTTGCCAGCATTTGGCCCATATCCCTCTAAACTATATATCTGTTCAAATGTCTTTTCGGTATTGTATCCTTATCTATAGCATGCTCCGACAGTTCATTCCAGATACGGACAACCCTCTGAGTGAAAAGGTTGCCCCAGAGGTCCCTCTTAAATCTCTCCCCTCTCACCTTAAGCCCATACCCTTTAGTTTTAGAATCCTCTGGACTGGAAAAAAGAATGTAAGTGCTCACGTTATCCATGCCCCTCATGATCGTATACACCTCAATCACGTCACACCTCAATATTCTATGCTCCAGAGAAAAATGTCCAAGACCATCCAACCTCTCCTTATAACTCAAGCCCGCAAGCCCTGGGTCAGGTCGGGGGGGGAGCTCCCCCCTCCACGGGTACCATGTAATCCCGTGCTACCTGCTCCATGGTCAGATAGTCAGCCAGGTGAGGAGGGGGCTGTGGACCAAAACCAAGACCCGTCAAAGGGCGGATGAGCTCCTCGCGAGCCAACGGCCATCCACACTTCAGTAGAAGTTGCGATCACTGTCGTACGTAGGATCGTAAGGCACCGTGCCCGTTGATGTTCGATGCAAGCCCAAGTAACATCCTGGTGAATCTCTTCTGCACTCTTTCCAGCTTAATGACATCCTTCCCGCAGCTGGGTGATCAAAACTGCCCGCCGTGCTCCAAGTGTGTACAGCCGCATGCGTCATTATGTCCCAACCTTTGTACTCCGTACCCTTCACAATGAAGGCAAATGTGCCAAATGCCTTCTTCACCGCTGCACTGCCCACCTGACACGCCACGTTCAGGGAACCATGCGCCTGTACTCTCAGATCTCTCTGTTCTCCAGCGACACTTTCCAGTCCTGCCCCTGGGTAAGTCCTGCCCCTGGTTTGACATACCAAAGCGCACCATCTGACACCTGTCAGAGTCAAAGGAAGACACAAAATGCTGGAGTAACTCAGCGGGCAGCAGGCAGCACCTCTGGAGGGAAGGAATGGGTGAGACACTTCTTTAGACCTGGGCTTGTCAGAGTCGAGTAGAAACTCAGAAACGCGGATGCTGGTTTACAAAACAGTGCTGGAGTAGCTCAGAGGGTCAGACGGCATCTCAGGAGAACGCATAGGCAACGTTTTGGTTCAGAAACCTTCTTCAGACTGGTCAATCAGTCCACCTATCTATGTTCTCCTGAGGTGCTGCCTGACCCTCTGAGCTACTCCAGCACTGTGTATTCACTTGTCAGAGTCAAATTCTATTTGCTGTTCCTTGGCACACCTAGATTACTAAGGGCTTGGACACGCTAGAGGCGGGAAACATGTTCCCGATGTTGGGGGAGTCCAGAACCAGGGGCCATAACTTAAGAATAAGGGGTAAGCCATTTAGAATGGAGACAAGGAAACACTTTTTCTCACAGAGAGTGGTGAGTCTGTGGAATTCTCTGCCTCGGAGGGCGGTGGAGGCAGGTTCTCTGGATGCTTTCAAGAGAGAGCTAGATAGGGCTCGTAAAAATAGCGGAGTCAGGGGATATGGGGAGAAGGCAGGAACGGAGTACTGATTGGGGATGATCAGCCATGATCACATTGAATGGCGGTGCTGGCTTGAAGGGCCGAACGGCCTACTCCTGCACCTATTGTCTATTGACTATCACAACTGATCTGGACCTTATTGTCAACAGATATCCTTCCCCACTCTCTATTATCGCACTGATCTTGATGACGAGTGCTTGATTTGATAATAAATCAAGTTAAATCATATTATAACTAGACAGGATTGTGAAGACCGCCAGCAGGATTATTGGTGCTCCACTCCCTTTCCTGCTGGACATATACAGGAAGAGATGTATCAGCAGAGCCACTCCATCATCAAAGACCCCTACCACCCATCGCATCACATATTCTCCATCCTGCCATCTGGGAAGAAGTACAGGAGCATTAGCTGCCAAACCAGCAGGATGCTCCTCAGCTTCTTCCCGCAGACTATAAGACTGATAAACGGACTTAGCCCCCTGCCAAAGTATCGCGCACCAACCTGGACACACTGCAGCAGAGCCACTGTCGTGCCGCTGCCGATCGGAACGCCTGTTGATGTTTAGTAGAGAGTAGAGTGTTCATTTGTTCGTGATATATGTATTTTTATTTCTATTTATTTTTTACTGCACACTGAATGGACACTGGTTGAGTAACGTTTTTTTGTTTCCTCTGGGTGTGTGAGTACTCAGGAAAATGACAATAAAGATATACAATTATCTAATTTTTTTATTTTATTTTACCTTGAATAGGATTACTAAATAGCCCTTTTAAAAATAGATTCACGGGTACCAAGGACAATTAGTGTTCGGCAGCACTGGCGACCTGTCATTTAACTAAATGAATAGCAAATTAACACAAAATACTCCTAGACCAACTCAGACAGCATTCCTTTTATAGGCCACAGTCTTAGAATAAAGGGGAGGCCATTTAAGACTGAGGTGAGAAAAAACTTTTTCACCCAGAGAGTTGTGAATTTGTGGAATTCGCTGCCACAAAGGGCAGTGGAGGCCAAATCACTAGATGGATTTAAGAGAGAGTTAGATAGAGCTCTAGGGGCTAGTGGAATCAAGGGAGATGGGGAGAAGGCAGGCACGGGTTATTGATTGGGGACAATCAGCCATGATCACAATGAATGGCGGTGCTGGCTCGAAGAATGGCCTACTCCTGCACCTATTTTCTGTTTCTATGTTAGAAAAAGAGATTTTTTCTGCTAAAGAAAATCATTATCTTTCACAAAAACCGAGTTCTACTGGAGAATGATTTGAGCTGAGCTCATTTATATTGTGTTACAATATTTCCCTAAGAACTTTGGGAATGTAAGCTGTATTAAGTTTCAAGTATTTTACTTGCCATCTTTTAAAATAAGGGACATTTTGAGAATCTCTTTGTACAAAGCTACTGCAAAATAGGGTCACTGATAGCCCTGGGCGAAATGAGATGTACATTTCTGATTCTCAAGAAGCACACATCAGACGAATGTGATACATCCACTGAAAGAGAAATAATCTTTCAACAATCCCCAAATGCATCATCTGAAGCATAGGTTAACATAATTGGCTGGAGAATTGCTTCCAGCGACCGTCATTACACAAATCCAGCACCTTCCTTCACTCAGTTATAAATACATGATACTTTTATGTATCAAATTACATACGGGATGAGGTAGATCCATAATCTCAAATGTTAATTGAAAGAACATCAATAATCAGAGTACATCGAACAGCACAGACACAGTCCCATGGATAGATAGGTGGCGTTTCAGGTCATGATCCCAGTCGAACAAGGGTCCCGGCCCGAAACGTCACCTATCCATGTTCTCCAGAGATGCTGCCTGACCCGCTGAGTTACTCCAGCATTTTCTGTCTTGTTTTGTATAAACCAGCATCAGCAGTTCCTTTCATCTACTTGTTTTTCTGCTAGACAGCTAATCCCCTGATATATATTACCCTGCTGTACAAGAAGGAAGCAAAGCAGAATAGTGGACACTATAGTCGGTTAGTCTGACTTCAGTGGTTGGGAAGATTATAGATCCATTATAAATGTGAGGTTCTAATAATAATAATAATAATAAATTTTATTTATGGGCGCCTTTCAAGAGTCTCAAGGACACCGTACACAAATTTAGCAAGTAAATCCACTTTGGTGGCACAAACAAGGGGGCAGATTATTATCTCAATGGGGTTAGGTTAGGTAAGGGGGAGGTACACCGGTCACTGAAAGTTGGCGTGCAGGTACAGCAGGCAGTGAAGAAAGCTAATGCAATGTTGACCTTCATAACAAGAGGATTTCAGTATAGGAGTAGAGAGGTTCTTCTGCAGTTGTATAGGGCTCTGGTAAGACCACATCTGGAGTATTGCGTACAGTTTTGGTCTCCTAATTTGAAGAAGGACATCCTTGTGATTGAGGCAGTGCAGCGTAGGTTCACGAGATTGATCCCTGAGATGGCGGGACTGTCATATGAGGAAAGATTGAAAAGTCTGAGCTTGTATTCACTGGAGTTTTGAAGGATGAGGGAGGATCTTATAGAAACATATAAGATTATAAAAGGACTGGACAAGCTAGAAGCAGGAAACATTTTCCCAATGTTAGGGGAGTCCAGAACCAGGGGCCACTGTCTTAGAATAAAGGGGAGGCCATTTAAGACTGAGGTGAGAAAAAACTTTTTCACCCAGAGAGTTGTGAATTTGTGGAATTCCCTGCCACAGAGGGCAGTGGAGGCCAAATCACTGGATGGATTTAAGAGAGAGTTAGATAGAGCTCTAGGGGCTGGTGGAATCAAGGGATATGGGGAGAAGGCAGGCACGGGTTATTGATTGGGGATGATCAGCCATGATCACAGTGAATGGCGGTGCTGGCTCAAAGGGCCGAATGGCCTCCTCCCAGCACCTATTTTCTATGTTTCTATGTTGCTATGTTTCTAGTACTTAGATGTTCATGATTTTACTTCGGAGTCACGTGAGTGATTCCGTGAAGAACCCAGCAGGTACTGCGCATGCGGCATTATCGCACAGCTGTGCAACGCGGCCAGCGGGAGTCGGGCTAGCTCCCGCATCCAAGGAACGAGAGGTAAGTACTTACCTTAATCGGGCCTTGTGGTTTTTGCTCCAGGGGGAGCAAAGTAGAGAGGCATGGTGAGCGGGCCCCGTTTCGACTCCAGCGTGGAGCCGACAGTGGACGGGGAAAAAGCGCTACCCGGACCGTAAACGCTGCGGACCAAAGCGCTACCCGGACCGCAAACGCTGCGGACCGCTGCAAGGAGCTGCGCTATACCGGTCCGCTGAACAGCTGTTTGGTAACAGCAGCGGACCGGCGGGAAGTTTAAAAAACCCGACCAGCAGCCCTGCAGACTCCTGACCAGGAGAATCACCGCCCGGGAACCGCCACAACGCCGCCTGGAAAACGGCAGGCAGCCTCTACATACAGGTAAGAGAAAAATCTTCCCAATTTACAGGTTCTACAGGAGCCAACTTCCTCCAAAACTGGAACAGGTTGGAGAAGGCAAAATAAGTATGTCTGTCTCCCCAAGCCAGAGGAGGTCATGGAGTTCACCTCCAGGAGAAAAGGGGCACTGGCTGAATGCCAAGGGAGCTGACTCCTACCCCAGTGCTATTGCACTAGCCATCTCCCTTGTCGAGGGATTGATGCAACAGCGGAGTTTGAGCTATGCCTCCTCCAATTTAGCACACCCTTTTGCTCCCTCTTTTGAGGCTAGCTAAGGAGGCCAGGGCTGGGCTGGCTTAATCGCTGGGCAGGCGGACGAGAACAGCAGTATGCCAGGGGAGCAGGATCAGGAAGAGCTACTGGGTGTCGTGGGCCACTACATGGCTCCTCCACGCGACCATCTTCCCAACAAAAGTCCTGCAGGAGCAGGCCTTTCCAGAGGCAAATCCGCAGGCAGCTGGGTCAGCAGACTCGCAGACAAGCAGCGAATTCTACAGAAGGGTCAAGATGTTACCGCCTTTGCTCGCCTTTTCCACGGATTATACTCTCCCAGGATGAGACTATCCCATTGCACTACCAGGGGGCTGACGCCTAAGATGTTCCCAAATTTGGGATACTCGACTGAACAATGGTGCATATAGACCTGCCCGCAACCCCAAATATATGGGGCTATGCAAACCGCTGCTGCGGGAAGAGAGGCAGATAAACCTGTGCGCCTCATGAAGGCAGGCCATGGAACGAGCAGGACATCGCATCCAACACCCAGCTGGCAGCACCCCTCGGCATCCACCAGTGAATCAAACAAGGACTGGTGAAAGCCTGGCGACCGCTTCACTTTACCCCCAAAGTTCTTTTTAGACGGGGCCCAGAGCGGAGCCGTGGGAAGATGCGCCGCCCCACCGACAGCACCAGCATACCAGCAAACTACGCCTTCATGAAAAAACAACAAACATGGAGGTAGGTAGTCTGGTTCCTCCCGTTTACACTAAACAAGGGTGTTCTACTAACTGCGTGGGGGGGCATTTACACTTGTGGATAAAGCATGGGATGCTGTCACAAATAACTAAAATATACTCAACAGTCTTAGAGGATAAAAACGAATTCAAATTGGGCATATTACCGCCAGTTCAGCAATGCGCCCAAAGGGCATTTTCTCCCTCTAAGAAAAGAGAAGTGAGAAGGTCAAGCTGAACTAGAAAGGCTCATTACTAAAGGAGTAAACATGAGCCATTGGAATTTGTATCGAATATATTCACCAAAACTACAAAAGATGGTGAATGTAGCATCATCATTGATCTAATATCACTAAATAAATCTGTTGAGTATATACACTTTAAGATGGACATGGGTTCTTGTCACTGCCAGACATCTGATCTCCCTAGGATACCTATGGGGAGCATTGATATGGAAGATGCTAACTATCTTATACCCATACACTAGGATCATTATAGATACCTAAAAAATTTTTACCTGGATAATGGATATCCCGGTTAGGGCAACCATGGGAGCATATAGCATTCCCCATGGTCTAACCTCAGCCCTAAACTATTATATATGGCCATGAAAATATTAAGAAAACAAGCATAATCATGGCATATATTGGATGATATCCTCATATTAGGGGAACCAAAGGAATTAGCTGTGGCAGCAGTTCTAGCTACGAAACAGCTCCCTAAGCTGAGGTTTATCCCACGCCCAGATAAACCAGAATTGAAGCGTTAACTACCAAGGATTATCTGGGCTTCAATAATAATTCCGTCCATATGACTGTTACTTTGCCAAGGCACTTGGGTCACTATAATCAAATCATGAATGTACCCACTGAAGCTATATCACAATTAAGGTGGTGGGCGACATATTTGGCATAGTTTTCAGCCCTATTATCATCACCAATCCCAACCTGGTTATTAAAAACCGATGCCAGTACTTTAGGCTGGGGAGCAACTAAACTCCATATCCAGCACAGGTAACAGATGGACCAATTCACAAACATCGTTACTACACATACCGGGCATCAACTACTTGGGATTGGTGATCGCCTATTGGGCTAAAAAGCATATGCATTTCAAATGCAGCACGTACATATGTGGTTACGGATTGATAATACTATGGTGGTGGCTTATATCAACCATATGGGGAGCATAATAATCATTATTGTGCAACAAATTGGTCAAACAAATCTGGCAATGGTGTGTCAAAAGACATTTTAACTATCAGCTGCCTATGTCCTAGGAAGCTAGAACACAGTGGGAGACACCATGTCACGGGGTAAAATCCATGATTACATTCAATAGATGTCAAACCCTAAATATCTGCTAAATTTATTAAGCAGTTTGAAAGCCAGATATCAATTTGGTTGCACAAGACGGAATCACCAGTAACCCATGTATGTGACTTAGGAACCAGATTAGAGGCAGCAGCGATAGATGCCTATACGCTGGAAGGGGGAATTTCTGCTTTGCCTTCCTCCCTTCTGCCTCATCAGACGGGCACTTCGCTATACAGAGGGATCTGTCTCCGAGATATTGAACGTGCCCGACCGGCCTACACAGCCATGGTTCCCAGTTCATCACGACACGGTGGGCGAGTCACCTATGGATTTCCCTAGTGGACCATGGTTGCTGACTCAACCCAGTATCAGGCACAAGCCACCCATGCCAGGGAAACATCAAACTCCTGGGTGCAGGGTTTGAATAGACCTTACCAGGGACTGGGATTATCCAAAGGAACCATTACCACCATGTCGGCATCCCTGCGAACAGTCACTAAAAGCTAACATGGGTAAAATACTGCCACGACGCAGGGACAACGAACTATTCAACCACTGACGTATTGGAGTTCCTGGAACATCTACACCATGACTAAAAGGTGAGTTACAGTGCCGTAAATACAGCATGGAGCGCCTTATCTGCTTATCTAAAACAGCATGTCAGCAGAGCATGGGATCCCATCCACTGAAGGTATGAAGGGCAACTATAATATAAGCCCCAAACACCCAGGTATATACCCATGTATGGGACATTGGTGTGACATTGACATGTCTCAGAGATGGCACCAGCCAGATCCCTCAGCTTGCTTAATCTATGTTTTAAAAAAACGCTCGTGCTTATGGCTCTCGTACACGCTCACAGAGTCCAGTCACTCCATAAACCAGACTGGATAACATGGTGATTACCCCAGACGCATCACGTTCATATTTAGGTCTGGTAAAATCTAACTCGCAGGTATATGGGACTAGGCGAGATTATGAGTTCGGCACGAACTAGTAGGGTCGAGATCGCCTGTGTTTTCCGTGCTGTAGTCGTTATATGGCTATATGGACCAGGAACGCCCAATTCACTGGTGGGATTCCGGGCCTACCCACCAGAGTCCAGGTTGAGTGTGGTGACCCATCTACTACTATATATAGACACAACCCACAATCTTAGAGGGAGAGGAAAGCCTATGGGTCAACCACAGTAACCCAAGACGGGGTACGAGCCAAACCACTCCAAGGTGGCTCAAACAGGTACCGAAAGCTGCCGGAATAGATAATAAATACATTTAATCCCATTCCACTAGGGCAGCGTTGGTATCAGCGGCTGAACGAATGGACATCCCGGTTGACCACATTTTCAATACAGCAGAATGGTCAAGGGAACGGCGTTCAGAACATTTTGTTTTTATTATAAACCGTTGATAAACCTGATTTAATTGCAGGAGAATATTACAAACTGCAATATTAATTTAAGCTCAGAGGAGCTCTTTTATGTTGTTATTGTTAACAAATACCTTTCTGTTTCTTTTGAAAGCAGATCAACTGGTTGATTACGATAACACTTCCTCCCTCATAAACTTCGGCAGTGAGTGAAATAAAAACTGTTACACGGTTTGAAATCACAGACCTTTGAAGTCTTCACGGAATCACTCACGTGACTCCGAAGTAAAATAGTTAGATTAAACGAGTACTTACCAGTATGAAGTTTGATCTGTATTTTATGAGGAGTTACGGTGAGGTATTACGTGCCCGCCGCTCCCACCCTCATTATATAGATCAAGCTAATAAACTGATGTCTCGTGATCTTTACTATCTTACTTCAAATATTGTGTCTATTCTGTGATTCCACACCGCTGCTTCGAAGTATGCCGCATGCGCAGTACCTGCTGGGTTCTTCACGTAATACCTCACCGTAACTCCTCATAAAATACAGATCAAACTTCATACTGGTAAGTACTCGTTTAATCTAACTATTAAATAGGCCAAAGTCAGCATGGTTCTGTGAAGGGGAATTCTTTGCCTGATGAATCTGCTGGAATTCTTTGAAGAAGTAAATAGTCTGACAAACAAAGGATAGTCAGTGGATGTTGTTTACTAAGATTTTCAGAAAGCCTTTGATATGGTGCCGCACATGAGACTGCTTAGGAAAGGGCTTGTCCCACCTGGGCAACATTTGCGCGTCACGCATACGGTGGGCGAAGATTTTGTACATCTCAAAATCCTGGTGCGCCACGCGCTACCGCGCATCACTGCCTACGTAATGCGCGCCGCATGCGTCGTGGCGCGTAAATGATGTTGCGTAAACGACGCGCAAATGACGCCCAAGTGGGACAGGCCCTGAAGATGAGAGCCCACGGTATCAAAGGGCAGATACTCCCATGGATAGCAGAAGGCAAAGAGTAGCAATAGAGGGGGCTTTTTCTGGGTGGCTGCCAGTGACTAGCGGAGTTCCACAGCGTTCGGAAGATGCTAAATCTGGGGAATTCTTTGCAACAGCAGTGGAGGCCAAGTCAATGGGTATTTTTAAGGCTGAGATAGATAGATTCTTGCTTAGTACAGGGGTCAGAGGTTATGGGGAGAAGGCAGGAGAATGGGGTTAGGAGGGTGCGATAGATCAGCCATGATTGAATGGCGGAGTAGACTAGATGGGCCAAATGGCCTAATTTACTCCTATGACATGAACTTATATATTATTATATTGCTCTAACTCTGTACACTCTTGCGCTATAAGGTGCTATGTGGCACTTTGTTGAATGTTTTTTTGAAAATTCAAACACACTATTCCCACAACCCAGTAATACTCTTCCTTAACATAGAAACATAGAAACATAGAAATTAGGTGCAGGAGTAGGCCATTCGGCCCTTCGAGCCTGCACCGCCATTCAATATGATCATGGCTGATCATCCAACTCAGTATCCAGTACCTGCCTTCTCTCCATACCCCCTGATCCCCTTAGCCACAAGGGCCACATCTAACTCCCTCTTAAATATAGCCAATGAACTGGCCTCAACTACCCTCTGTGGCAGAGAGTTCCAGAGATTCACCACTCTCTGCGTGAAAAAAGTTCTTCTCATCTCGGTTTTAAAGGATTTCCCCTTTATCCTTAAGCTGTGACCCCTTGTCCTGGACTTCCCTAACATCGGGAACAATCTTCCTGCATCTAGCCTGTCCAAACCCCTTAAGAAGTCGAGTAACACTATACTCTCTCACCAATGCCCGATGTAAGTTCAGCATAACCTCCTCACTTTTACATTAAACTCCCCCAGCAATTAAAAGATAACATTCTGAGTGTTACCTGCCGTACCTATACACAAGCTCACTGTGTCCACAATGACCCATTCACACTAGTTCGATGTTAACCCACTTTGCATGGGTCTAAGTCCATTCACTTAACTTGTATCCTTTTGTGGCCTTCATGTCCTTTGGAAAACATACCTCCCCACACACCTAGGTATGGTCAGCACATTTAGCAACCATTCCTATGGTACCTTCATCCAAGTCTTTTATATGACTTGTTAAAAGGCAAGTCCTCAATCTGTGCGGTACACCACTTTGTTACCTTGCCAACTGCTCTTTGATTGATTGAATTGATTAAAAGATACAGCATAACTGTTCACACATTCATGGAATAGTCGATGCTAATATATCTATGTAAGATGCACAGTAAAGAAGTTTAATTTTGAAGGTATTGGTGATTGTTAATGCACATTCCTGAAATATTCTTTCTAATCGCAATCATATGATGTAGCAAAGATAAGTCAGAGATACAGCCCACCGAGTCCATGCCAGCCATCAATCGCCCGTTCACACTAGTTTTAAGTTATTCCATTTCACATCCACCTCCTACACACTCGGGGCAATTTACTGAGGCCAGTCATCCCGCAAGCTTGCACGTCTTTGGGATGGGAGGGAAAACCGGAGCATCTGGAGGAAACGCAAACACGTTCACAGCGAGGAGAGCGTGTAAACTCCACACAGGCAGCAACCGAGGTCAGGCTCGAACCTGGGTCTCTGGTGCTGTGATGCAGCAACACTCCCAGCTGTGCCACTGTGTCACCTTTGCGTCCCATTAGCCAGCCGGTCTACTATCCATGCCAGTGTTGGCTCCTACGCCATGAAGCTTCTATTTCCCACAATAATCTTTTACGCCGCACCTAATGGAAGGCTTTCTGGAAACCTTAGCACATCCCACAAGAACACATTATCCCAAACTAATGTTTCATCCAAAAATAATCTGGGCGCACATGATTTCTCTTTCACAGTTACATTGATTGGGCTTGAATTCCTTGAATTTTTAATTGCCATGCTGTGCAGCCTTTTTCTACAACGTCTGACATTTCCACATGACGGATGTTAAGCTAACTGGCCTGTTGTCGCCTACTTTCTGTGGCCTTAACAGTTTGAATAAAAGCATGGCTCTTAGTGGAGCCTTCCTTGAATACAGGAAATTATTTCAGACGCTAGGTATTTTAAGAGCCAAGGATGAACATAAGGGACTACAGATGCTGGAACCTTGAGCAAAACACAGTGCTGGAGGAACTTAGTAGGTTAGGCAGCATACATGGCAGGGAATGGGTAAACAATGTTTCAATAGACAATAGACAATAGGTGCAAGAGTAGGCCATTCGGCCCTTCGAGCCAGCACCGACATTCAATAGACAATAGGTGCAGGAGTAGGCCATTCGGCCCTTCGAGCCAGCACCGACATTCAATAGACAATAGGTGCAGGAGTAGGCCATTCGGCCCTTCGAGCCAGCACCGACATTCAATAGACAATAGGTGCAGGAGTAGGCCATTCGGCCCTTCGAGCCAGCACCGCCATTCAATGTGATGATCATGGCTGTTCATCCTCAATCAGTACCCCGTTCCTGCCTTCACCCCATATCCCCTGACTCCGCTATTTTTAAGAGCCCTATCCAGCTCTCTCTTGAAAGCATCCAGAGAACCTGCCTCCACTGCCCTCTGGCAGAGAATTCCACAGACTCACCACTCTCTGTGAGAAAAAGTGTTTCCTCGTCTCCATTCTAAATGGCTTACTCCTTATTCTTAAACTGTGGCCCCTGGTTCTGGACTCCCCCAACATCGGGAACATGTTTCCTGCCTCTAGCGTGTCCAAGCCCTTAACAATCTTATATGTTTCAATGAGATATCCTCTCATCCTTCTAAACTCCAGAGTGTACAAGCCCAGCTGCTCCATTCTCTCAGCATATGGCAGTCCCGCCATCCCGGGAATTAACCTTGTAAACCTATGCTGCACTCACTCAATAGCAAGAATGTCCTTCCTCAAATTGGGGGACCAAAACTGCAACAATACTGCTGGTGTGGTCTCACTAGGGCTCTGTACAACTGCAGAAGGACCTCTTTGCTCCTATATTCGATTCCTCTTGTTATAAAGGCCAACATGCCATTTGTTTTCTTCACTGCCTGTTGTACCTGCATGCTTCACTGTGATCATGGCTGATAAAGTCATGGTGTCACAAAGTCATAGAATCATACAGCATGGAAACAGGCCCTTCGGCCCAGCTTGCCCATGCCCACCAAGCAGCCCCATCTGCACTCGCTCCAACTGCCCATATCCCTCTAAACCTTTCCCATCCATGTGCCTTCACTCGACCCAAACCATAGCCTATCCGTTTCTCTCCACGGATGCTGCCTGACCCGCCCAGTTGCTCCAGACCTTTGTGGTTTGCTCCATCAGGACCCAGGAACGTGTCAGCCCCCAGCTCCAACAATCTGCTGTGTCTCGAAGCCCCCGGCCTGTGTTAGAATCATCCTTCCAACTACATCTTGTAGGTATGTTACAAAACCTACCCGAATCGTCCTTGAGAATCTGTCCCAGCCCATGTGTGTGATTTTGGCGCTGTTTAGAGGGGGCGGGTTTAAAACGCGATTTTTACTAGGCTGTTGCAATCGAAAATGTTCAGCCTAGTAAATCATTAACGGAAAATCGCTGGAAGACCCCGTCGCAAAAGGTATTATTAGTTTTTATGGCCTTGTATAATAGTTATAGTAGTTGAAAAATCACTCTCTAAACCTGCGACCTCTCGCAGCCCCAGGGTTTTATAAAGCAAACAATTAAAGATATGTACCTTATTTTTACATTAAAAGGGGCTTCTTAAGAACCCTGTAAATAAAGTTTTCTATAGCGAATAGTTCATTTTGGGCTCTTTATATCCCGCAGTATTTTTCTGGGCATTTGGGGGCACAAATCCACTGCAATGTGAACGTTCTAAACCAGCGCGTTCACAGGAACCCACTAGAAAGCCGATTTAAATTGACTTTAATTTACAGCAATTGAACACTAAATTCCTTCCATTTGGCCTATACATTGATGTAAATGAGATTTAAAAATCATGTTTTATTGTGAATTATTTGTGAATATTATTTGGACACTTAGGCTATTTAAAAATGTTAATGATTTATTAAGAAATGGATAGATGTTTAGATCTAGTAATTGAAGTTTGAAATTAGCTACAATTGGGTAACTAACTAATTATATGCTTTAATTTCAGGTCCTCCAAGTAAGATTATTTTATATTTGTTTCAGAATGGTTCAATCTATGATAACTGAAAATGTCATTCAGTTCTCTTAATTTTTAAGAAGGTTATGGGCTTTTGACTGTCCTCGATCACAGCTTTTTTGTTATGTCCATAGAAAATCAATAGGGAACAAGATGCTGATTTCCGAGTATGAAAATGGCCATAACTTTTTTATTACTTGAGATATGAAAGTGAATTAGGTGTCAAATTAAACTTATTGTTATGCTTTATCTGATGGGATAAAATGCAGACTTGATTTTTTAAATCTCAAAATTTTGTAACATTGCTACATCTAGCATCTATAGCACAGCACTTGATTAATACATTTCCATTATTAAGTCTCCAGACACATTCTCTACAGGAGCAACGCTTACTTTGTCAACGCATTTCTTTCTCAACTATATGTTAAGCGACTCTTCCAATCAGTTTTTATATTTCTGGCTAGCTTTATCTCATTATCTAATTTTTCTTCCTTATTAATTTTCGATTCCCTTGTTGAAATGTTTTACACTCTGTCCAATCTTCCGTCCTGCCGCCTGTCAGCACAATGATATGCCTTTCCTCAAGTTGCCTGTCTGCAGCTTGCCTCGGCTTATCCATTATATCCCAGCCTCCTGACGTCCATAAATCACCTCGTCCACGTCTCTGCTGCCTGCAGCTGCCCTCAGTCCCTGCTTCGTTTAGTTTGGAGATACAGCGTGGAAACACCGGGTCCACGCCGACCAGCGATCACCTGTTCACACTATTTCTTTGTTATTTACAGAGGCCATTTAACCTACAAACCCGCAAGGGGTGGTGGAAGTAGATACAATAATGACATTTAATAGAGATTTGGAAAGGTATAATAATAATAATAATAATAATAACTTATTTGTTAAGCACCTTAAAAAACAACCAAAGCTGACCAAAGTGCTGTACAGAAAAAGAAAATAAGCAAGACATCATAAAACAGGCAGAACAACAGAACATACAGCTAACACGGGGCGCATAAATTACATACGAAAATCCAAACAATAAATTAAAAGACATATACGTATATGGATATGCAGTGAATGGAGGGATATGGGTTATGTGATCTCGGCATCACGTCCAGCATGGACACTGTGGGCCAAATGGCCTGTCCTTGTGCTGTACTGTTCTACGTTCTGTATGGAAGGGAACTGGAGCACCTGGAGGAAACCCACGGGGTCACCCACAGGGAGAGCATGCAAACTCCACACAGACAGCATCTGAGGTCAGGATTGAACCTGGGTCTCTGGTGCTGAGATGTCGCAGCTCTACCAGCTGTGCCACCCTACCTGTGCTCTCTGAACTATGGAGGTGCCTGAGCTGGCTAATCTCAGTATTAAAACAGTGATTCTTGCATTCACATTACTCTCTGTAAAGACGTCCAGCCCCTACAGTCCCCTGGAAACTCTTTGTCCGACTGAGTTTGGCTTCCTGTATCCCCTTTACTCCCGAATTGCTGGATGTACCATCAGTTGCCAGATAACATAAGCAATTAGAAGGACATTTGATCCCTTGCGCCAGCTCTTGTGCCATTGAATACGATAATGGCTAACATTTACTCTCAGCTGTCCTGCCCAGCACGGACTACATATCCCTTGATTTCCTAAATATCTATCAAATATCTCTTGGAAGATGTTGGTCTTGAATATGTTCGATCAGGAGGCTAGGACTTTATTACGGAGTGCAGGAGACTGAGGGATGATCCTTTTGTGGTGTCTAAAATCATGAGGGGGGAATAGATAGGGTGAATGCACCTTCACCCAGGGCAGGGGAATCAAGAACCAGAGGACATTGGTTTGCGGTGAGAGGAGAAAGATTCAATAGGTACATGAGGGGCAACATTCTTACACAGCGGTTGGGCAGGTATATGGAACGAGCTACCAGAGGAGGTTATTGAGGCAGGGACTGTAACAGCAGTTCAAAGGTATTTGTACAGCTACATGGATAGGAAAAACGTGGAGGGATTTGAGCCAACTTAAGCGGGTGGGACTATGGTAAATGGGGCATCTTGGCTGGCATGGGAAAGTTGGGCTGAATGACTCTATGACGATGAAAATACCTTGGGTAGAAAATTCCAAAGATTCAGTATCCTCTGGGCGAGGACATTTCATGCCATCCAGGCCCTTTCTATTCAGACTGGAACCCCTGATTCTGGCCACCCAGCCACAGGAAGCATCATCCTGCATCGATTCTATCAGGCCCCTGTGATTGCAATTGTGTGCTAAACCCTAATTGCCTTCCTAAACCCCTCTACCTCGCTAAATCTCCCCCTCCCCCTCCCCTACACCCTACATTGCTCCCTGTAATCTTCCTATTAAGTTTAGGCTATTATCATCACAGGAGGCTCAATAAATTCTATTGATAATGCCCCTCTGAAGCATCTTTAAGAACTTTTATCACAAAAAAGATGTACACTGATAGAAGTTAATATTTAGACCCATTGCCATTGCATTAATAGAAGCATACAAAATTAGGAGAGACATAGATAAGGCAGACATTCAAAGCCTTTTCCCCCAGGGTGGAAACATCAAGGACTAAAGGACATAGTTTTACGATGAGAGGGTCAATATTTCAAGGAGATGTGCAGGGAATGTTTTTACACGTAGAGTGGTGAGTGCCTGGAACATGCTACTAGGGCAGTGGTGAAATCAGATATGATAGTGGCATTTAAGAGGCTTTTAGATAGGCACATGGATAAACATTGAAACATAGAAAATAGGTGCAGAAGGTGGCCATTCGGCCCTTCGAGCCAGCATCGCCATTCATTGTGATCATGGCTGATCGTCCCCAATCAATAACTCGTGCCTGCCTTCTCCACATACCCCTTAGACTCCACTAGCCCCTAGAGCTCTAACTCTCTCTTAAATCCATCCAGTGACTTGGCCTCCACTGCCCTCTGTGGCAGGGAATTCCACAAATTCACAACTCTCTGGGTGAAAACGTTTGTTCTCACCTCAGTCTTAAATGGCCTCCCCTTTATTCTAAGACTGTGGCCCCTGGTTCTGGACTCGCCCAACATTGGGAACATTTTTCCTGCATCTAGCTTGTCCAATCCTTTTATAATTTTATATGTTTCTATAAGATTCCCCCTCATCCTTCTAAACTCCAGTGAATACAAGCCTAGTCTTTTCAATCTTTCCTCATATGACAGTCCCGCCATCCCAGGGATCAATCTCGTGAACCTACAATCACAAGGCTGCCTCAATCACAAGGATGTCCTTCCTCAAATTAGGAGACCAAAACTGTACACAATACTCCAGATGTGGTCTTACCAGAGCCCTATACAACTGCAGAAGAACCTCTATACTACTATATTTTGTTAAGGATATGCAAGGAATGGAAGGATGTGGATCAGTTGCAGGAAATGGAGATTAGTTTAACTTGTCATTATGTTCGGCATGGACATTGAAGGCCGAAGGGCCTGTTCCTATGCTGTACTATTCTAAGTAGTTTGCAGATTACAATAACTAACCACGTCAGTAAAAACTTCCCCAGTTTTTTAATGCTCTTTAATTTAAATCTCTGGTTAAAAACCCATTAGTCAGTGCAGACAATTTCTTGAAAGGTACTCCTTCAAATCTCAAACTGGGCTGCTCCATCATTGGCCTTCAAATGCCAAGGTTCATTGCTCTGTAATTCTCATCTTAAACCTCACTGCATCTCCAAGATCATTTCAGGTGCTCCCTATAATCATCCACTTTGTCATCTGGTGTAATACCTTTTCAATCGTGTGGCTCGGTGTCATTTTTTGTTTGTCTGATAACTCTTGAGTGAAGTCAGGTTGGTCAAAAAAGGTAGAAACATAGAAAATAGGTACAGGAGGCCATTCAGCCCTTCGAGCCAGCACCGCCATTCATTGTAATCATGGCTGATCATCCCCAATCAATAACCCGTGCCTGCCTTTTCCCCATCTCGCTTGATTCCACCAGCCCCTAGAGCTCTATCTAACTCTCCCTTAAATCCATCCAGTGATTTGGCCTCCACTGCCCTCTGTGGTAGGGAATTCCACAAATTCACAACTTTCTGGGTGAAAAAGTTTTTTCTCACCTCAGTCTTAAATGATCTCCCCTTTATTCTAATATGTGGCCCCTGGTTCTGGACTCGCCCAACATTGGGAACATTTTTCCTGCATCTAGCTTGTCCAGTCCTTTTATAATTTTATATGTTTCTATACGCATTTGGCACACTGGCCTTCATCAGTCATAGAGTATTGAGTACAGAAGTTGGGAGTTGTGGAAGACATTGGTGAGACCGCATTTAGAATATGGTGTTCAGTTCTGGATACCATGTTATAGGAAAGATATTGTCAAGCTTGAACGGGTTCAGAAAAGATTTACGAGGATGTTGCCAGGACTAGAGGGTGTGAGCTATAGGGAGAGGTTGAGCAGGTTGGGTCTTTATTCCTTGGAGCGCAAGAGGATGAGGGGTAATCTTATAGAGATGTATATAGATATAGATCGGGTATAGATGCACTGACTCTCTTGCCCAAAGAAGGGGGAACGAGGACCATAGGACATAGGTTCAAGGTGAAGGGGAAATAATTCAATAGGAACACAAGGGGTAGCCGTTTCACACAAAGGGTGGTGGGTGTATGGAACAAGCTGTCAGAGGAGGTAGTTGAGGCTGGGACTATCCATTGTTTAAGAAACAGTTAGACAGGTACATGGATAGGACAGGTTTGGAGGGATATGGACCAAGCGCAGGCAGGTGTGTCTAGTGTAGCTGGGACATGTTGGCCGGTGTGGGCAAGTTGAGCTGAAGGACTTGTTTCGACACTATCACTCTACGTGCTTTGAGACATTTTACTGAGGGGACAAGTGAAAATGTCATAGATTCATACAGCAGGAAAACAGGCCCTTTGGCCCACCATGTCCATGTCGACCATCAAGTACCCACCAATACTAATCCCATTTTCCTGTAGCCTTCTTTGCCATGGTGATTCAAGCGTGCATCCAAATATTTCCCAAATGTCATGAGAGTCCCTGCTTCCAAAGTTCCTCCAGGAGTTTGTTTTCTGCTCAAGATTCCACCATCCGCAGTCTTTTCTGTCACCACCAAACGAGAATATTTGCTCAATTCTTGAAGTTGAGCGAATCTTTTGATCACAAGTGTTCATTTTATTCCATAAAGTGTAGCCAATATTTTCCAAATGGGTTTAAAATGTTCATGGCTGTACTGACGGAAAATCACTGAAGTGGGGGCCAATATGTGGGAAATGCCTTGAAACCGTTTTGATCGATCGATCGATCGATTGATTGATTGGTTGAACAATACAGCACAGAAACAGGTCCTTCAGCTCACCGAGTCCACACCAACCATCGATCACCTGTTCCCGTTAGTTCTATATTATCCCACTTTCTCATCCAACCCTTACATGCGAGAAGCAATTTACAGAGGCCAATACATCTGCAAACCCACACTTCTTTGGGATGTGGGGAGAAACCCATGTGGTCACATGGAGAACATGAAAGGTCCAGTACAGAAGGTAGGAACGCTCAAAGATAAAGGTGGGAATTTGTGCTTGGAGTCAGGGGATGTAAGCGAGTACTGCAGAGTTGTTATAGGGTTGTTGAGCACTTAACCCCCCCCCCCCCCCCTCCCATTCCCACACTGATCTTTCTTTCCCAGGCCCCCTCCATTGTCAGAGTGAGGCCCAGCACAAATTGGAGGAACAGCAACCCAGCAGTATGAATATTGACATCTCTAACTTCAACCCTTGCTTTCCCTCTCTCTCCATCCCCTCCCCATCCTAGTTCCCCGCGCTAACAATGATTTATTCTACATTTTCTTTGAACTTTGTCCCCTTTGATGTCCTGTTTTCACACCTTACTCTTCCATATCTTTGTGTCTCCCTCACCCCTGACTCTCAGTCTGAAGAAGGGTCTTAACCCGAAACGTCACCCATTCCTACTATCTAGAGAAGCTGCCTTTAGAGAGGAGATGAGGAGGAATTACTTTAACCAGAGGTGGTAAATCTGTGGAATTCATTGTGGTGGAGGCCAAGTCATTGGGTATTTTTACAGTTGAGATTGGTAGGTTTTTTGATTAGTAAGGGTCTCAAAGGTTATGGGGAGAAGGCAGGAGATTGGGATTGAGAGGGAAAAATAAATCAGCCATGATCGAATGGCAGAGTAGTCAAGTCGTCAAGTCACATTTATTTCTATAGCACATTTAAAAAACAACTCTCGTTGGCCAAAGTGCTTTCCATTTGTTATAAGAATAGCACAACAAAACAAACAGCATACATGTATACATGTAGCCCTCACTCAGAGGACGTCAGGAAAGGCTTGGGAGTATAGATAAGTCTTTAGTCTTGACTTAAAAGAGTCGATGGAGGGGGCAGTTCTGATGGGAAGGGGGGATGCTGTTCCACAGTCTAGGGGCTGCAACCGCAAAGGCGCGGTCGCCCCTGAGCTTATGCCTAGACCGTGGGATATTCAGTAACCCCAAGTCGGCCGATCTGAGGGACCTGGAGGTGGTGTGGTGGGTGAGAAGACTTTTGATGTAGGTGGGGGCAAGCCCGTTAAGGGCTTTGTAAACATAAAGAAGGATCTTGAAATTTATTCGGAACCGCACAGGGAGCCAGTGGAGAGAGGCCAGGATCGGGGTGATGTGGTCCCTTTTTCGGGTGCCCGTCAGGAGTCTCGCTGCGGCGTTTTGGACCAGTTGCAGGCGGGACAGGGAAGATTGGCTGATGCCAGTGTAAAGGGAGTTGCAGTAATCGAGGCGGGAGGAGATGAATGTGTGGATGATCTTTTCCAGGTCGTCAAACTGGAGGAATTGTTTTATTTTAGCTATCGTCCGAAGCTGAAAGAAGCTAGCTTTTACCACGTAAAGCTAGTAGACTGGATGGGCCGAACGACCTAATTCTGTTCCTATGTCATATGAAGATGAGCTTACCGTACTTTACATCTGCCACCGCGTTCCTGCGCCGCCCGAATGGTCCCTGAGAAATACACGTTGTTTGGCGGGTGAGGTGGAGATTAGCAATATGGAGAAAATCTTTCCTCATCTTGTCCATTTGCCGGGCGATCTTATCGACCCAATGGCCATTTAGGGAAGATAGCAGCTAATGGTTCGCTGCATGATCTGCCTTGGGCACGTCGTGGTGACAGCTCACAAGGAGCATGAGGAATATAATCAGCGACTGTGATTATTGGGACTGACCAGTTGCCTGCCGCAACGTTTTGTTGCAGCCTTAACTTCAGTGTCCAATATCAGTCACTGTCAACGCCAAATGACTTGATCAGTAACTGTTGTGGAAATGGCTTACTAAAGCCTCGACCCACTTGCAGTCATGAACTTAAAAGTATTCTGAGCCGTGGATTATTCTGACGCTGTGTAATCATTATTGAGGCAGGCAGTCCCAATAGGTTTACTCAATTGTGCATTAAAATGTTAAGGCTTTCTGCAGCATGTAATTAGAAATGCATTGAGATGGATATCACAAGAACTTGCTACAGGGCATGAAGTGATACATTTAAAAAAATTGCTGTGTAGTAGAAAATTGCACACCATTTGTAATACCCTAACGGAGCTAACTTGCTTAAATTTGTTATCAATTTATTTATACAGAAAGAAAATAATATTTGTTCACCCAAGGGTATTGATGTTTGAAATTCTATTAGAAGGTCTTCAGGTTGCTTCCATGACATGTTTGGTTGGTTTCCAAGCAGGTTCCCCAGACAGGTAGAGCGGTGAATCGCTACAGCTCTGCATCACCATACTCCTCCCCTCATAATGTTCACCAGTAACTGTGCAAATGTGGGAAGCTACTTTACATTGTGATCTTTATCTCTGACGTTAACGGCCCTGTAAACATTTGAAGAAGGGTCCCTCAGTCTGAGGACGGGTCGGCTGTCCATTTCCCTCCACAGATGCCGCCTGATTATAATATGGTCAAGTTTAATTGACAATTGCATCATAAGCGTAACCACCAGGGGGCGCCGTACGATGGCAGCTCCGCCGGCAGTCTGTTTGTTTTTTCATCTTTTTTTTATTTTTAGTGTTTGTTAAAAGTTTGTTTTAATGTTCTCCGGTTTGTTTTATGTGGGGGGAGGGGGGAGGGTATCGGGGGAAACTTTTTTTCATGTTCTTACCTTGCCGGGGATGCGATTGATTTTCACATCGCATTCTCTGGTTGCTCTGCGGCCTACCATCGATGGAGCTGGAGGTCTCCTCGGACTGTCGTGAGCCCCACCGCGGGGCGTGGACTTAACATCGGAGCTGATCCCTTGCCTGGGATCGCTCCAACCGCGGCCTGCAGAGCTCGCAGTCTCCGGAGAGGCCGAGTCGGGAACCTCCAACGACGCAGAGTTTCGACCAGCCCCAACGCGAGGCTCGATTGCCCGGCGCGGGGGAGCTGACATCCCCCTCAATGCGGGAGCTGATCGCCACGATGCGGAGGGCCCAAACGCTGCCGGCTACGGGAGTAAGGTCATCCCGTCAACGGAGGGCTCGAGGCCCATGACCGCAAAGGGAGAACAAAGGGAAGGGACTTGAACTTTATTTCACCTTCCATCACAGTGAAGAATGTGGAGGAGTCACTATGGTGGATGTTCATGTTAAAATGTGTTTTGGGTGTTCTGTTGCTTTTATTTGTATGACTGACCTGGCAAATTAAATTCCTCGTATGTTGCAAAACATACTTGGAAAATAAAGTACTATTCTGATTCTGATTGGAGTGGGAGAAGGGTAAATCAGAGGTGTCAGTGTTACAGTTGAATAAAGGGGACTATGGAGCCATGAGGGAGGAGCTGGCCAAAGTTGACTGGAAAGATACCCTAGCAGAGATGACAGTGGAACAACAATGACAGGTATTTCTGGGAATAATACAGAAGGTGCAGGATCAGTTCATTCCAAAGAGGAAGAAAGATTCCAAGGGGAGTAAGGGGCGACCGTGGCTGACAAGGGAGGTCAGGGAAAGTATAAAAATAAAAGGGAAGTACAACGTAGCAAAGATGAGCGGGAAGCAAGAGGATTGGGTAATGTTTAAAGAGCAACGGAAGATAACTAAAAAAGCAATACGGGGAGAAAAGATGAGGTACGAAGGTAAGCTAGCCAAGAATATAAAGCAGGATAGTAAAAGCTTTTTTTGGAATGTGAAGAGGAAAAAATTAGTTCAGACCAAAGTTGGACACTTGAAGACTGAAAAAGGTGAATTTATTATGGGGAACAAGGAAATGGCAGACGAGCTGAACAGGTACTTTGGATCCGTCTTCACTAAGGAGGTCACAAACAATCTTCCTGATGTACTAGTGGCCAGAGGATCTGGGGTGATGGAGGAACTGAAGGAAATCCACATTAGGCAGGAAATGGTGTTGGGTAGACTGATGGGAATGAAGGCTGATAAATCCCCAGGGCCTGATGGTCTGCATCCCAGGGGACTTAAGGAAGTGGCTCTAGAAATTGTAGACGCATTGGTGATAATTTTCCAATGTTCTATAGATTTAGGATCAGTTCATTTGGATTGGAGGGTAGCGAATATTATCCCACTTTTTAAGAAAGGCGGGCTGAGAGAAAACAGGGAATTATAGACCAGTTAGCCTATCATCGGTGGTGGGGAAGATGCTGGAGTCAATCATAAATGATGAAATAGCGGCACATTTGGATAGCAGTAGCAGGATCAGTCTGGGTCAGCATTGATTTACAAAGGGGAAATAATGCTTGACTAAGGAACTAGGAAAATGGACAAGGGGGAGCCAGTGGATGTAATGTACTTGGACTTCCAGAATTTGCAAATGACACAAAGCTGAGTGGCAGTGTAAACTGTGAGGAGGATGCTATAAGAATGCAGGGTGACTTGGACAGGTTGGGTGAGTGGGCAGATGCATGGCAGATGCAGTTTAATGTGGATAAATGTGAGGTTTTCCACTTTGGTAGCAAAAAACAGGAAGGCAGATTATTATCTAAATGGTGTCAAGTTGGGAAAAATGGTGAAGTACAATGGGATCTGGGGGACCTTGTTCATCAGTCAATGAAAGTAAGCATGCAGATACAGCAGGCAGTGAAGAAAGCGAATGGCATGTTGGCTTTCATAACAAGAGGAGTTGAGTATAGGAGCAAAGAGGTCCTTCTGCAGTTGTACAGGGCCCTAGTGAGCCCACACCTGGAGTATTGTGTGCAGTTTTAGTCCCATAATTTGAGGAAGGACATTCTTGCTAGTGCAGCGTAGGTTCACAAGGTTAATTCCTGGGATGGCGGGGCTGTCATATGCTGATAGAATGGAGCGGCTGGGCTTGTATACTCTGGAATTTAGAAGGATGAGAGGTTATCCTATTGAAACATATAAGATTATCAAGGGTTTGGACATGCTAGAGGCAGGAAACATGTTTTTTGCACAGAGAGTTGTGAGTGTGGAATTCTCTGCCTCAGGGGGCGGTGGAGGCCGGTTCTCTGGATACTTTCAAGGGAGATCTATATAGGGCTCTTAAAGATAGCGGAGGCAGGAGATATGGGGAGAAGGCAGGAACGGGGTACTGATTGTGGATGTTATGCCAGCACTTTGTGTCCCCTTCTTGCATAAACCAGCATCTGTAGTTCTTGGTATCTATCTGTTTACTGCGAGATACTCCAACTCTATGCATTCTTGTGCTATCAGGTTTGATGTGGCACCTTGTTGAATGTCTTTTGAATATTCAACTACACTATTCCCACAACCCGAACCCCATCTTGGCAACGGTTCGCCGCTAGAACTACTATGGATGTTTTCTAATTGTGTTTGGCATTAATATTTCACATGCTTTTTATTTCCACTATCATGTAGTATTTTTATACAGTTTATGTTTAATTATTAATGTTTAATTATGATTTGGAGTGTTATCTGAGTCCACGTGCCCGTGATGCTGTTACAAGTATGTAGGAAGGAACTGCAGCTGCCGGTTTAAACCGAAGATAGACACAAAAAGCTGGAATTACTCAGCGGGACAGGCAGCATCTGTGGAGAGAAGGAATGGGTGGCGTTTCGGGTCGAGACCCTTCTTCAGTCAGGGGGAAGGGAGAGGTGAGACGATATAGAGATGTAGAACGGTGATGTAGAGAGATATAGAACAAATGAATGAAAGATACATGAAAAAGTAACGATGATAAAGGAAACAGGTCTTTGTTAGCAGTTTGTTTGTTTGTTGAGAACAAGTACAGACAATGAGACGCAACAAGACAACTGTGTAGCTGGTAAGACTTGGGTGGGGGAGGGATGGACAGCGTGGGAATGCAGGGGTTACCTGAAGTTAGAGAACTCAATATTCATACAACCCAGTTTACAACCAAATCTACTAGAGGAGCTCCAGTATCTTTGCTTACAACCCAGCAGTCACCATCTATATCTTTCCTTTCCTTCTTCCCAGGCTCTCCAGTCTGAAGAAGGGTCTCGACGAAGTATTCAGTCGGCGGAGGCGTTGCAAGCAGCGTGTCTGTTTTTTTCTACTTTTTTTGTTTTTTTAGAATGTTTTACAGTATGATTTTGATGTTTCTCGGTGTGTTTTGTGTGGGGGGGTAAGGGGGAAACCGCTTTGGTCGCCTCCTCCACGGAGAGGCGACATTTTCCAGGTCGCCTCCCCCGTGGCGTAACAACAAGGATCGGCGCGGCCTTCTCCGGAGACGCGCCCGGGGCTTCAGCGGCGGGCGCAGTGCGGGCTCGGCGTGGAGTGGGCGAGCCCTCGCTGGGGCTCGCTGGAGGGAAGCGCTCCGTTTCGCCGGCCCGCGGTCTGCAGAGCTCCAGCTGGCGCGGCGTCTGCAGCCCGGGATCCCTCGTGGGGGACCCGGGGGGGAGAAGAGGCTCCGAATGCCGGCCCGCGGCCAACTTCTACAGCGGGCCCGGCGAGGACTTACCATCACCCCTGGAGGGGAGCTTCGACCGCCGGCCCAGTGGTCTGCGGTGCTTCTGGCTGCGGCGCGAATTGTAAATCTTCGACCGCCGGCCTGCGGCCTACACCAGCCTGAAGCCGCGGTCTCCGGTGGGGAAGAGCCGATCCTGGACTTTTACCTTGTCCTTTACCATCTGGACGCCCGCAGCAACGGCTGCCGAGGGTTGAGGTCCCGACCATGGGGGAAAATGGAGGAGGAATGGACAATTTTTGTGCCTTCCACCACAGTGATGAATGCTGTGGTGGATGTTTGTGTTAAATGTTTATTGTGTTTGTGTGTTCTTTATCATTGTACCGCTGCTGACAAATTCATTTCACTTGCACTTTATGTGCAATGTGACGAATAAAACTGATTGATTGATTGATTGACCTGAAACGCCACCTATTCCTTTTCTCCAGGGATGCTGCCTGTCCCGCTGAGTTACTCCAGCTTTTTGTGTCAATCTGCTGCTATAAGCAAGATTCCCATTGTACCTCTACCTCACCATACATGCCCATGATAATAACCTGCACGTCACTAGACTCGTTCCATTGCATCTGCGCTGGTTGTTACATCCTCAGGTCAGCAAAACATGATTTCCCTTTATACAAACCAAGATGATTCCGCTCAACGATCTTATTTATTATTTATTTAGGAATGTATTCCAGCAACAGCCGTTAGGCTATCTGGTTTCCAGTTTTCTGTTTCCCCTCTCCCAGTGACGGTGGGGCAGCGGTAGAGTTGCTGCCTTACAGCGAATACAGCGCCGGAGACCCAGGTTCCATCCCGACTACGGGCACTGTCTGTACGGAGCTTGTACCTTCTCCCCGTGACCTGCATGGGTTTTCTCCCACAGTCCAAAGACGGCATGTTTGTGGGTTAATTGGTTAAATGTCCCTAGAAATTGTCCCTAGTGGGTGTAGGATAGTGTTAATGTGCGGGGATCGTTGGTCAGTGCGGACCCGGTGGGCCGAAGGGCCTGTTTCCGCGCTGTATCTCCAAACTAAACTAAACTAGTGCCATTAAACTTTCCATACCTCTGGCCCCTTCCTAAAATCGAAGGAATTTTGGTACATAAAACCCAATATTTCTGCAGCCATTTTGTTTAAAACCCTATAAGACCATAGGAGGCAAGTCAGAAAGTCAAAAGACTTACCAGCCTTTAACTGCATTAGGTTTAGTTTAGTTAGTTTAGGGATACAGCATGGAAACAGGGCCTCCAGCCCTCGGTCCACACCGACCATCGATCACCCGCTCACACTAGTTTTGTTATCCCACTTTAGCATCCACATGAGGGGCAATTTACAGAGGCCAATTAACCTACAAACCCACGCGTCTTTGGGATGTGGGAGGAAATTGGAGCATCCACAGGAAATCCAATCAGTGACAGGAAGAACGTGCAAACTCCACACATGCAGCACCCGTAGTCAGGATGGAACCCAGTTCTCTGGCGCACCTCTACCCGCCGCGGCACGTCTCTGTGTTAGGTTTATTGTTGCCATGCGTACCGAATACTGCAAAAAGCTTTTGTTTGTATGCCATCCAGTCAAATCAGATAATACCTTGCACGAATAAGATCGAGCCAAACACAAGTACAAATGGTAGAACAAAGAGAACCTACAAACACGCACGTCTTTGGGATGTGGGAGGAAAACGGAGCACCAGAAGGAACAGGGTGAACATGCAAACTCCACACAGACAGCACTTGCGGCCAAGCTCACTGCCGGGGTCTGTGGAGCAGTGAGACCTCACAGCACCTGGACCGGTTGTGGATGATTCCACAAAAGGAATAGCCCGTCACAGGCATCATTTGGATAAATGTGAGGTTATGTGGATAAATGTGAGGTTATCCATTTTGGTGACAAAAACAGGAAAGCAGACTATTATCTAAATGGTGGCCGACTAGGAAAAGGGGAAATGCAGCGAGACCTGGGTGTCATGGTACACCAGTCATTGAAAGTAGGCATGCAGGTGCAGCAGGCAGTGAAGAAAGCGAATGGTATGTTAGCTTTCATAGCAAAAGGATTTGAGTATAGGAGCAGGGAGGTTCTACTGCAGTTGTACAGGGTCTTGGTGAGACCACACCTGGAGTATTGCGTACAGTTTTGGTCTCCAAATCTGAGGAAGGACATTATTGCCATAGAGGGAGTGCAGAGAAGGTTCACCAGACTGATTCCTGGGATGTCAGGACTGTCTTATGAAGAAAGACTGGATAGACTTGGTTTATACTCTCTAGAATTTAGGAGATTGAGAGGGGATCTTATAGAAACATACAAAATTATTAAGGGGTTGGACAGGCTAGATGCAGGAAGATTGCTCCCGATGTTGGGGAAGTCCAGGACAAGGGGTCACAGCTTAAGGATAAGGGGGAAATCCTTTAAAACCGAGATGAGAAGAACCTTTTTCACACAGAGAGTGGTGAATCTCTGGAACTCTCTGCCACAGAGGGTAGTCGAGGCCAGTTCATTGGCTATATTTAAGAGGGAGTTAGATGTGGCCCTTGTGGCTAAGGGGATCAGAGGGTATGGAGAGAAGGCAGGTACGGGATACTGAGTTGGATGATCAGCCATGATCATACTGAATGGCTCGAAGGGCCAAATGGCCTACTCCTGCACCTAATTTCTAATTTTCTATGTTTCTATTTGTGGAGGATAACATCAGGTTGGGGGGGAGGGGGGGGTCGGGCTGTGAGACCGGATCTGCCCCCTGCCACCACGCCCTGACAACAACCTCTCACTCCCACGGCATGAGCACTCGGAGAAGCTGCACCATCTTGTGCTGTTCAGTAAAAAAAAAAAAAACAGCTGACACAAAGATAAATTGTCTGCGCCCCACATTACAATACCGCACATTTACTATCAGCAACAAGGTCAGCACCTCAGTTATGGTTTTCTCTCTGGAGTTTGATTCAGCCAAGGATACAAGAAACTATGCAATCAAATCAGATAATACTTTACATGGATAAAATAAAACCAAACACAAATCCTAAAGGTAGAGCGAAGAGAAAGATACGAGACTGAACATTATGTTCACGAAGGAACTGCAGGTGCTGCAAAATTGAAGGTAGATGAAAATGCTGGAGAAACTCAGCGGGTGAGGCAGCATCTATGGAGCGAAGGAAATAGGCAACGTTTCGGGTCAAAACCCTTCTTCAGACTGAACATTAGTTTGTTGGCCCTTTTATTCTGGTAATAGAGATATTGAGAGGTCAACGGAGACCTGGTAAGGTTGGCAGGGGCAGAAGAGGAAGAGAAATCTATGCAATTTTACAACCCATAGCAAGTGGAAACTTTTTTCACAAACCACAATTTATTTGGATCAAATACAGTGCCCTCCATAATGTTTGGGACAAAGACCCATCATTTATTTATTTGCCTCTACTCCACAATTTGAGATTTGAATAGAAAAAATCACATGTGGTTAAAGTGCACATTGTCAGATTTTAATAAAGGCCGTTTTTATACATTTTGGTTTCACCATGTAGAAATTACAGCTGTGTTTATACATAGTCCCCTCATTTCAGGGCACCATAATGTTGGGACACACGGCTTCACAGGTGTTTGTAATTGCTCAGGTGTGTTTAAATGCCTCCTTAATGCAGGTATAAGAGAGCTCTCAGCACCTAGTCTTTCCTCCAGTCTTTCCATCACCTTTGGAAACTTTTATTGCTGTTTATCAACACGAGGACCAAAGTTGTGCCAATGAAAGTGAAAGAAGCCATTATGAGACTGAGAAACAAGAATAAAACTGTTAGAGACATCAGCCAAACCTTAGGCTTACCAAAATTAACTGTTTGGAACATCATTAAGAAGAAAGAGAGCACTGGTGAGCTTACTAATCACAAAGGGACTGGCAGACCAAGGAAGATCTCCACAGCTGATGACAGAAGAATTCTCTCTATAATAAAGAAAAATCCCCAAACACCTGTCCGACAGATCAGAAACACTCTGCAGAAGTCAGGTGTGGATTTATCAATGACCACTGTCTGCAGAAGACTTCATGAACAGAAATACAGAGGCTACACTGCAAGATGCAAACCACTGGTTAGCCGCAAAAATAGGATGGCCAGGTTACAGATTGCCGAGAAGTACTTAAAAGAGCAACCACAGTTCTGGAAAAAGGTCTTGTGGACAGATGAGACGAAGATTAACATATATCAGAGTGATGGCAAGAGCAAAGTAAGGAGAGAAGGAACTGCCCAAGATCCAAAGCATACCACCTCATCTGTGAAACACAGTGGTGGGGGTGTTATGGCCTGGGCATGTATGGCTGCTGAAGGTACTGGCTCACTTATCTTCATTGATGATACAACTGCTGATAGTAGTAGAATAATGATTTCTGAAGTGTATAGACACATCCTATCTGCCCAAGTACAAACAAATGCCTCAAAACTCATTGGCCAGCGGTTCATTCTACAGCAAGACAATGATCCCAAACATACTGCTAAAGCAACAAAGGAGTTTTTTCAAAGCTAGAAAATGGTCAATTCTTGAGTGGCCAAGTCAATCATTCGATCTGAACCCAATTGAACATGCCTTTTATATGCTGAAGAGAAAACTGAAGGGGACTAGCCCCCAAAACAAGCATAAGCTAAAGATGGCTGCAATACAGGCCTGGCAGAGCATCACCAGAGAAGACATCCAGCAACTGGTGATGTCCATGAATCGCAGACTTCAAGCAGTCATTGCATGCAAAGGATATGCAACAAAATACTAAACATGATTACTTTCATTTACATGACACTGCTGTGTCCCAAACATTATGGTGCCCTGAAATGGGGGGACTATGTATAAACACTGCTGTAATTTCTACATGTTGAAACCAAAACGTATAAAAATGGCCTTTATTAAAATCTGACAATGTGCACTTTAACCACATGTGTTTTTTTTCTATTACAAATCTCAAATTGTGGGAATTAAAAAGATGGGACATCTCTATAGGAAAGGCACCTTTCTTTCATTTCAGGAGTTACAACAGACTTTTGGACTCCACTCAAATGACTTTTTCAGATATTTACAACTTGGAGATTATGTTAAATCAAATACACAAGATTATAGAACGAGAGATCCAGAAACTCTTGATGAATGTTTGAATAAACATCCTAATACAGATAAATTAATATCGCATATTTATAATATCCTCTTAGATAGTGAGGTACCACCGACGGAATTATATAGGCAAACATGGGAAAATGAATTAGGCCAACCAATAATGAAAGATATTTGGGACGAAAGTTTACATCAATGCTCGTTAAATGTCAGACACTCTTTAATACAATTTAAAGTATTAGATAGACTACATTACTCTAAAACAAAATTAAATAGAATCTTCCCACATATATCTCCTATTGGTGATAAATGTCAGCATTTAGAGGCTAACTTAACATACATTCGTAAATTGTATAAAAATCAAACATTTCTGGACGGATATCTTTAGAATAATTTCTGAAGTTATCACCACCCAATTGGATCCCGAGTCAAAACTAATAATACTAGGAATATCAGAACAAAGCCTAACACTTACAACAAGCCAAATAAACTTTCTCGATTATAGTATAATAACTGGGAAAAAAATTAATATTAAAATTTTGGAAAGGTCCTATAACCCCTGCAATTAAAATGTGGATTGTGGAAATGTCGGAGACCTTACATTTGGAAAGAACTAGACTTGTCTTCATGGACAAACAAGAACGTTTTGTTAGAATATGGTCTCCATTTATTGACTATTTAAAGGGGTAGATTCCTCCTAATGGATAAATCAGACCAATTCATAACGAGTTGGTCTCCATTCATCGTTTTTTTGGAATCATTTGGTGCAACACAATTGTAAAAAATAACTGTTTCAGGACTGGACGAGGGTTGGTCAAGATTATAAATAATGATCTCCTTTTCCTTTTTATTTTATTTTCTTTTCACTATTTTCTCTCTCAACTTTCTTCATTTACTCGTTCTCTTTCTTCACACACTATATATTTCACATCTTTCTATCCTTTACTATCTAACTTCTTTTTCTTATTCTCATCTTTTTTCAATGTAACAAAAAAAAAAGAAGTTGTACATAAAATGTATTATGAAAATATATATTAGGCACTTTGGTGCCATATGACTGTACTTACTTCTAATAAAATAAAATATTTAAAAAAATAAAAATAAATAAAGGGGTAGATTGGTTCGGCACGGGAATCTGACTGAAGCTTGAACTCAGGATTAGATGAAAAGTTATACTTTATAATCTACGGACCTATCTCCAAATGTATTATTGGTAAATAATTCCATTCTTCTTTATCATGCTTTTTTTTCCTTTCTTATTTTCTATCTATATTTTTTTTTAAACTAGAAGCAGAGTCAATATACAACTGATAATATTAGCAATGTCTGACTGAGATACATGAAATGTTTTTTTATTATATGTACTTGCTTCTAATAAAAATATTATTAAAAAAAAATAATAATAATAAATCTCAGATTGTGGAGTACAGAGACAAATAAATAAATGATGGGTCTTTGTCCCAAGCATTATGGAGGCATAACACTTTTTGATCCTTCTAAGTTGTCATTGTGACTTGACAATAAAAGCTCAATGGCATGATTCCATGAGCAGAGTGGTATGTGACCATGGACATGAACTGGCACGAGTGTTAGCCCCTTGTGACTGCTACATCTGTCCTTACAGGTGCAGAAGAGTTTTGGATGCATTAGCAAAGCTATTATCAAAGCTACCATGGCGAGTTTAGTTTAGAGATACAGCGTGGAAATTGGCCCATTGAGTCTGCGCCAACCAGCCAATCCCTGCACACTAACACTGTCCTAGGCACACTTGGGCCAATTTACATTTATACCAAGCCAGTTGACCTATAAACCTGTACACCTTTGGAGTGTGGGCGGAATCCGAAGATCTCGGAGAAATCCCATGCAGGACATGGGGAGGGCATACGAACTCCGTACAGGCTGCACGCAAAGCCAGGATTGAACCCGGGTCTGTGGTGATTATTTAAGCTGGTAGATATGACCCTATGACCAAGTCATACAGCACAGAAATAGGCCCTTCAGCCCAACTTGCCCATGCCAACCAAGATGCGCATCTATGCTAGTCCCACCTGCTCAACCGTTCCCATCCAAGCGAGTCGTGATTACTTTCGAAAAAATAGAGATACAGAGAGCTAGAGTAACTCAGCGGGTCAGGCAGCATTCTGGAGAGCATAGATAAGTGACCGAAGAAAGAACCCCAACTCGAAACATCAGCTATCCATATTCTCCAGAGATGCTGCTTGACCTGCTGAGTTCCTCCAGCATTTTGTTTCCTTTTATGCAAACCAGCATCTGCAGTTTCTTGTTTCGACGTAGATAGGTGACGTTTTGGGTCAGGATCCTTCTTCAGTGATTTTCGGAGGGTGGGGGAAGAAAGCTGGAAGAGAGGAGAGGCAGAGGTGGTGGTGGGGGGGGGGGGGGGGGGGGGGGTTACTCGGCAGCTGGTTGGTCACAGACCAGAGATGAAAAAAATTAAAAGACAAAGGAGTTGAAGAATTGTGAAGCCAATGAAAGGAATATAGGTGAAGAGGGAGGGGATAAAAGGTGTGTCCAAGTAGAGCATGGGGGGGGGGGGGGGGGGAGAGAGAAATGGGGGGGGGGGGTTGAGGGAGAAAAAGGGGAGTTTGTATGTGGCTTGCCTCTGGCAATAGAGAAGGCACTGGACAGAAAGGTCAGTATATGGGAATGGCCATTAAAATGGTTATCAACTGGGAGATCCAATAGGCCTTGGTGGACCGAGCGCATGTGTTCATAAGTTCACAAGTTAGAGGTGTAGAATTAGGCCATCGGCCCATCGAGTCTACTCCGCCATTCAATCATGGCTGATCTCTGCCTCCCAATCCCATTTTCCTGCCTTCTCCCCATAACACTTGACACCCGCTCTAATCAAGAACTAGTCCATCTCTGCCTTAAAAATATCCACTGACTTGGCTTCCACAGCCCTCTGTGGCAATGAGTTCCACAGATTCACTACCCTCTGACTAATGAACTTCCTCCTCTAAAAGAGCGCCCTTTAATTCTAAGGCTATGACTTCTGGTCCTGGACTCTCCCACCAGTGGAAACATCCTCTCCACATCCACTCTATCTGTGCCTTTCATTATTCTGTAAGTTTCAATGAGGTCCCCCCTCAACCTTCTAAACTCCAGCGAGTTAGAGGCCCAGTGCCGACAAACGCTCATCATATGCTAATTCATCCTCCACAGATTCCACTCATTCCTGGATTCATTCTTGTAAACCTCCTCTGCACCCTCTCCAGAGCCAGCGCATCCTTCCTCGGATAAGGGTCCAAATGTGCTCACAGGACTCCAAATGCGGCCTGCCCAGCGCCTTGTAGCGCCTCAGCAACACATCCCTGTTGTTGTACTCCAGTCTTCTTTGGCAAAACATTTGCCAAGTCTACACTCGGTCTCGCTGATTTGTTTCAATTTGCCTCTTCCCTGCGGCAGAAATAAATGTGAGGTTATCCATTTTGGTGGCAAAAACGGGAAAGCAGACTATTATCTAAATGGTGGCCGATTGGCAAAGGGGGAGATGCAGCGAGACCTGGGTGTCATGGTACACCAGTCATTGAAGGTAGGCATGCAGGTGCAGCAGGCAGTAAAGAAAGCGAATGGTATGTTAGCTTTCATAGCAAGAGGATTTGAGTATAGGAGCAGGGAGGTTCTACTGCAGTTGTACAGGGTCTTGGTGAGACCACACCTGGAGTATTGCGTGCAGTTTTGGTCTCCAAATCTGAGGAAGGGCATTATTGCCATAGAGGGAGTGCAGAGAAGGTTCATCAGACTGATTCCTGGGATGTCAGGACTGTCTTATGAAGAAAGACTGGATAGACTTGGTTTATACTCTATAGAATTTAGGAGATTGAGAGGGGATCTTATAGAAACTTACAAAATTCTTAAGGGGTTAGACAGGCTAGATGCAGGAAGATTGTTCCCGATGTTGGGGAAGTCCAGGACAAGGGGTCACAGCTTAAGGATAAGGGGGAAATCCTTTAAAACCGAGATGAGGAGAACTTTTTTTCACACAGAGAGTGGTGAATCTCTGAAACTCTCTGCCACAGAGGGTAGTTGAGGCCAGTTCATTGGCTATATTTAAGAGGGAGTTAGATGTGGCCCTTGTGGCCAAGGGGATCAGAGGGTATGGAGAGAAGGCAGGTACGGGATACTGAGTTGGATGATCACCATGATCATATTGAATGGCGGTGCAGGCTCGAAGGGCCGAATGGCCTACTCCTGCACCTAATTTCTATGTTTCTATGTTTCTAAATCACAATGCGCTGCAGGCAGTGTATGAGTGGCGTGCCCCATTTTGTGATGCAAAGAACACCAAAGGCCCACCGTTGAAAAACCCTGGCTACAATATTCCAAAATGCTGCAACATGCGTAGTCGGGATGTTAGAATGGATCTCTGGAGTGCTTCCCAATACAAAGAGCTGCCCAATTATTATTGCTGTCCTTGTTTTATTGTTATATAACCAATTAATAACCCAGATTTATAGCTCCATTTTGGTTCCCACACGATTTGATTTCAATCTACAAATCCTCGGTAAGGACTCAAATGATTTCAGAATGCACTTATTAGCTGCGCATTCAATCCATCAATGCGTCCTCAAAGAATTCCAATAAATTTGTACATGATCTACCTTTCACAAAGCCGTGTTGGCTTGGATTTAATTATCTCAATGGGATTATGGTATGTCACCAGCAGATCTCAACGTCCAAATATACCGATACACAAATTAGCGGTGATTATATTACAAAATGGCCACAGGGTCTGGAGTGTTTTTCTTGCTGCTGTTTTGATGATCATGTGGTGCATACAATTATAATTGGCTTAGCTCTTATCACCTTTGATAAAAAATATGAAATGCAATTGTCCAATTTGTCCACAGGCAATCTCTGATGAAAGCCTGTATAACATGGACTTTTATTAAACATAATCCAGGGGACATGTGCAATTCACAGGGCTGATGTACAGAAATATGATAACATGCATGCTCATCCAAGCTGGACAGTGGGAACACAGGGTATAAATATTTACTATTACTATTTACTATTAAATATTATATAAATTTACTTTGGAAAGTTGGAAGAGAATTTGAGTAACATACGGTCTGAAGATGGCTCCTGACCTGAAATGTCACCTTCATAAGTTCATAAGTTGTAAGAGCAGAATTAGGCCATTCGGCCCATCAAGTTTACCCCATTCAGTCATGGCTGATCTGTCTCTCCCTCTCAACCCCATTCTCCTGCCTTCTCCCCATAACCCTTGACACCCGCACTAATCAAATAATCCATGTTCCATGTAATCCATGATCTCCAGTGATGTTGCCTGACCCACTGAGTTACTCCAAGACGTTGTGTCTTATTTGTAAACTAGCATCTGCAGTTAGAAACATAGAAACATAGAAATTAGGTGCAGGAGTTGGCCATTCGGCCCTTCGAGCCTGCACCGCCATTCAATACGATCATGGCTGATCATCCAACTCAGTGTCCTGTACCTGCCTCTAACTCCCTCTTAAATATAGCCAATGAACTGGCCTCAACTACCCTCTGTGGCAGAGAGTTCCAGAGATTCACCACTCTCTGTGTGAAAAAAATCTGCAGTTCCTTGTATACATAATGTATGGCAAAGCTTGTTTAGCAAACTCTGAAAAGTCCCTGAACTGCCCCTCTCTTCTGCAAAACATAAAGTGTTGGTGGAACTCAGCGGATCAGGCAGCATCTGTGGAGGAAATGGACAGACAATTTCTTGTTCGGGACCCTTCTTCGGACTGCGAAGAAATTAGTTATTGATTGAGCGGGGGTGGGGGGGGAGGGGGAGTAATTTCCGGGTGGTGAGATTGTTGTGGGTAAGGGGAGCGGAGGTCGAGACGGTTGATGTTACACCAGCGGATGGAAATAAAACGGTCCAGCAGGGTGGAAGATTGGCAGGGGAAGGAAAGGAAGAGCAGGAATGTTGGAGACGGGAGAAAGGGATCGTCACTTTGTGCTTTGTTCGAGAATCCAACATCTGTATTTTTTTGTGTCTCCCTCCTGCTAAGTTGAATGGAAGTGCCTGTTTCCATGCTGTTTACTTTAGAGATACAGCGTGGAAACAGGCCTTTCAGCTCACCCAGTCCACGCCGACCAGTGATCACCCCTGCACATTAGTTCTATCCTACACGCAGAAGCCAGTTAACATACAAACTGTCAGTAGAATGTGGGACAAAACCAAAGCATCCAGAGAAAACCCACGCGGTCACAGGGAGAACGTGCAAACTGCGTACAGACAGCATTCATAGTCAGAATTGAACCTGGGTCCCCGGCTTAGGAAACCTGAACAGAAACCTCTGGAGACTTTGCGCTCCAACCAAGGTTTCCATGCGGTTCCCGGAGGTGGTTGCAGGTAGTTGCCGGAGGTTGCAGGTAGTGGGAGCAGGTAGGGAGACTGACAATAAACCTCCTAAGTGGGACAGGGGCATAAGGCAGCAACTTTACTGCTGTGCCACTGTGCTGACCCCAAAGCTGTATTACTCCGTAAATACATTGGCAAATGCCCATTGCACTTAGCTTGTGAGATTTGGTCAGACATGAAACTCCTTTTTCACATAGTGGTGGCTGTATGGAACAAGCTGCCAGAGGAGGTAGTAGTGAGGCTGGGACTATCCCAACATTTAAGAAACAGTTGGACAGGTACATGGATAGGACGGGTTTGGAGGGATATGGACCAAACGCAGGCAGGTGGGACTAGTGTAACTGCAACATGTTAGCTGGTGGGGCAAGTTGGGCTGAAGGGCCTGTTTCCACACTGTATCACTCTATGACTCCCTATCCCTCTGTGCCTTGTTCATTTGACTACCTGTCTAGAAGCCTCGTAAATGTTGTTACCACTCCTGCCCCCACCACCTCCTCCAGCATCTCATTCTATTTCTCATATCGAGTCTTTAACGTAACTGTCTGGGATCAGTTACCAGGCATGGGATTGTGAATCAATTGAGCTTTTTGCATGTCTGGGTCCAAGGCAGGCAAACTGCATGGTGGGAGGAACACAAGCCAGGAGAGTGGAGCGGCAGGGACCAAGCATGGCAGGTCTATCGATTCTTCCTCTATATCTTCTCTATATAGTAGGCATGCAGGTGCAGCAGGCAGTGAAGAAAGCGAATGGTATGTTAGCTTTCATAGCAAAAGGATTTGAGTATAGGAGCAGGGAGGTTCCACTGCAGTTGTACAGGGTCTTGGTGAGACCACACCTGGAGTATTGTGTACAGTTTTGGTCTCCTAATCTGAGGAAATACATTCTTGCCATAGAGGGAGTACAGAGAAGGTTCACCAGACTGATTCCTGGGATGGCAGGACTTTCATATGAAGAAAGACTGGATAGACTCGACTTGTACTCGCTAGAATTTAGAAGCTGGAGCGGGGATCTTATAGAAACGTACAAAATTCTTAAGGTGTTGGACAGGCTAGATGCAGGAAGATTGTTCCCGATGTTGGGGGAAGTCCAGAACAAGGGGTCACAGTTTAAGGATAAGGGGGAAGTCTTTTAGGACCGAGATGAGAATTTTTTTTTCACACAGAGAGTGGTGAATCTGTGGAATTCTCTGCCACAGAAGGTAGTTGAGACCAGTTCATTGGCTATATTTAAGAGGGAGTTAGATGTGGCCCTTGTGGCTAAAGGGTTCAGAGGGTATGGAGAGAAGGCAGGTACAGGATACTGAGTTGGATGATCAGCCATGATCATATTGAATGGCGGTGCAGGCTCGAAGGGCCTACTCCTGCACCTATTTTCTATATTTCTATGTGTCTATCTCCCATTCCCCCACCCAGACACCCCAGCCGCCCGCCCACAATACCTCATTTGATCCTGACCCTGTCTTCTGCCTCATTTACAGTTTATTTCATCCGGTCTATGTACAATGTAGAGTGGGGCCACATGACATGAGGTTAAAGCAATAGGACTTTTTTTTTTACAAAATGTGGCCAAATGGCTTGTCAGTTAATGAAAAGATTTCTAACCTGCATGGCACGCGTGTGTGTGTGTGTGGGCGTGTATGTGTGTGCGTGTGTGTGTGTGTGTGTGTGTGTGTGTGTGTGTGTGTGTGTGTGTGGGCGTGTATGTGTATGTGTGTGTTTGCGCGTGTGTGTGTGCGTGTGTGTGTGTGCGTGTGTGTGCGTGTGTCGTGTGTGTGTGTGAGTGTGTGTGTGTGTGTGCACCCACAGGAGATTTCTTGGCAAGTTTGCGGAAGGGGGGCCAAGATGCTTTATCCAAGGTTACTAAATTATAGATTAGCTCACAGCAGTTTTTTTTTAAAAACACACAAACAATGTTTGACAGCCTTAACACAAAAGATGAAGGTACAATGCAGAGATAATTACCATCATTATTTTATGGAGCAGATTTTTTTTTTAATCCATTAAGTCATTAAGTAAAAGTCAGGGTAACATAATCAACACAGATGAAAATGCATTGCAATTGATTGCATTTACGATTTTATATATATGTATATATATATAATCTGATTGCACAGCATGCAAAATAAAGCTTTTCACTGTACCTGGGTACAGGTGACCATAATAAACGTAAACCTATACTGGAAATAACAATGAATATATATTTTTTAATGGATCAGAATCTTAAAAGAAAATCCAGTGTGCTTTTTATTCATGATTCTAGTCAGAAATGTTATTCCACATTTATGCAAACTCTACACAGCTACGGAACACTTTTGTTAAAGAGATCCAAATGCATTCCCTCGCAGATCCCTTGAGTCACTGACATTTGATAACTTTAGGGAAGATGTACACGGCAAATAATAATGAAAACAATTAAGATGTAATTTGGGAATTTGAATGAGCGGTGTATAAAAAAAACAAGCAATGAACAGCAGCCATTACAAAATAAATTTACATATCCTTCTGTTCGAGGGTAGATTGCAGCCAAAGTCATAAACAGTAAATGGGTGTGTACTGTTACACACTGTATTCAAAAGCAAACACAGATCAGTTCAAAGCCAATTGCACTGTTATCCTTGCAGCAAAACCAGACCAGAGTCATTGCACCCAACTTGCCCATGCCGACCAGGATGAATTATAGATTATCACCGCAGTCACGGTGGTGCAGCGGTAGAGTTGCTGCCTTAGAGCAAAATGCAGCGCCGGGGATCCAGGTTTGATCCCGACTACGGGCGCTGTCTGTACGGAGTTTGTACGTTCTCCCCGTGACCTGCGTGGGTTTTCTCTGAGATCTTCGGTTTCATCTCACATTCCAGATGTGCAGGTTTGTAGGTTAATTGGCGAGTCTACTCCTGCCATTCAATCATGGCTGATCTATCGTTCTCTCTCAACCCCATTCTCCCTGAGAGCTGTCCCGATTCCTGCAAATCTTTGCTCCCTGCTGCTCCTGATCCACTCCCTATTCCCAGCTTCCACCCTCGGCATCCATCCACAACATGGGCCTGCAACCCCCTCACGTCAAATATTTTGAAACATTCTGTAACCTTTTGTAAATTGTTCACGTTACAACTGCAAAACCATGAAAAAAAAACCCTTGGGAAATATAGGCAACCTGAAGGACACAATCGCTGTGTAATAAGGAACTGCATATGCTGGTTTACACCGAAGATAGACACAGAATGCTGGAGCAACTCAGCAGCATCTCTGGAGAAAAGGAATAGGTGACGTTTCAGGTCAAGACCTTTCAGTATCCTTTTCTCCAGACACAATAGATGTACTTTTTACAGAGCTCTGGGGACAGGGAAGTGAACTGGGTCTATTTTGAAGAGCCAGGATAGACATAATGGGTCAAATGGCCTCCTCCTGCTGTGTGTCATTGTACGATCTTTGGAATTTATCACCCAGCACTAGCGGTGTGCAGCACAAAGTGCCCTCTCCAGGCTCATCCTACACTTCAAATAAAAAAGTATAATTGCACCCTTGGGTCCTTTTCACACTTCAGATAAACCATGCCATAAAAATTATGCACACTTAGATTTACACTTCAATGTCATCTGAGTGACAGCGCGTTTACGGAATACATTGCCGTGCTGTAAAAGATTCTAGTAGGAATTGAAAATGGTTCTGATATTGAGCTAAAATTATGAATGAACTATTAGCCTCAATTACAGTTTTTAAAAAGATCGTCTAAAACACCAAAAAAAAGTGGGATGCATCATGTCCGGAATGGTCCTCAGTTTCATATCACCCTGTCAGCATTATAGTCCATTGTAGCAACAACAGAATTCGGTCTATTAATTTTATTGTACTGTGGTTCGACACTAAAGGAAAATAAATTTATGAGATGTTCTGTAATACCACTTGGGAAAGTGTTTGATAAAACACCATTTGCTGCGAATGTTAGGGTCCAGGATGCTAAAGACAAAAAGTGATATCAAACTCATTCCCCCGGCAGAATCTGCAGAAAGGAATCTAGGCCATCGAGGGAAAAACAAGCAACAGCAGATGCTGCTTTTGGACACTCTGTCCACTGAGGCCTACTGGATCTCCCAGTTGCCAACCATTTTAACATCCTCTTCCCATTCTCACGCTGACCCTTCTGTCCTGGGCCTCCTCCATTGCCAGAGTGAGGCTACACGCAAACCGGAGGAACAGCACCTCATATTCCTCTTGGGTAGCTTACAACCTTGACTGAACCTTGAATAAACATTGAATTGAATGGAATATGTTATTGTCACGTGACAAGGTACAGTGAAATTATTTGCTTGCGTACCCAAGGTATGTTAATAGTCGCCTCATATATGGTGCTGACAAAGTTCAAAGTACCCCCGCCGACTCTTCCTTTGTTTCCCCACCCCCCTCCTGGCGATCCTCCATGCCGAGTCCTCCATTTTCATTGTCCCCCCCCCCCCCCACACCGCCTCCTGGTGTTCCCCCCACGCCAGCTCCTCCATTGTTCTTCCCCTTCCCGGCAGTTCCCCCGCGCCCTCTTCGACCACCGCACCACGGGTCGACCTGCGAGGCTTCACCACTGCCGCCGAGGCCCCACTGGAATGATCCAGTTTTAGGTAACCTCTAACAGTACCTCTCCCATGTGCTCCACCTGGACCTGCACCACTGCTCCATCCCCCCTCTAGCTTCACAATCTGCAACACTTCAATCCTTCTGTCTCACACCCCCTGCTTTAAAGCTCTGTTCTTTGCCCTAACCCCCTGCCGATCAAAACCCACCCTCCCCTGCGACTGCCCGTTACCTGCCACGCTTTGTCCTGCCCCTCCTCTCCCCCAGCCTTCTTTGACCTTCCTCTATAATCGGTCTTTGGAAGGGTCCCAACCCGAAACATCACCTCTCCATAGGGTCGCCAACGTTCTCACTCCCAAATAAGGGACAAAAGGTCAAAATACGGGACAAGTTCCCGACGGCAATTCGTTGACCGACTGGGCCGTGTCTGGGTGAATGATGAGTTGTCCCGGGTGCTGGACTGTACACAAAGTCCAGCCGGCGGGCCAGCTGAGGAGTTTTGGCCCGGGCCGCGCAACTTCGCGAGCAAAGTCCGGCGCCCCATCCAACTCATGACCCGATGATCGGCCGTGAGAAGGAGGTGGTGGTGGTGGTGTCGGCGGTAAGCGAAGGTCCGAAGGTCGGACAGCTGGCCGGGCTGCCGACCGACCGACGGGGCCACGGGCGAGGCGCTGCTGCTGCTGCACTCCACGGGCTGCACTACGTCGGGACGGGTGAGGCGGGGCTGGACGCGGCGCTCCTACCCGACAGTCCCCTCGACCCGAGTAGTAGCGGTCAAATACGGGACAAGGGCGGTCCCGTATGGGGCAAACCAATTTAGCCCAATATACGTGATGTCCCGGCTAATACGGGACAGTTGGCAACCCTACCTATCCATGTCCTCCAGAGATGCTGCCTGACCTGCTGAGTTACTCCAGCACTTTGTATCCTTGTAGGCACTAAATTACCAGAACATTCCTGGATTAAGGGGCATTAGCAACACAAATAGGTTGAACTGACTTGGATTGTTGTCTCTGGAATGCCAGAGGTTGAGGGGAGATCTTTTAGAAGAATATACAATTATGAGAGGCATACACACAAATTAGAGGAACAGCACCGGCGGGAAGACAGTCAGAATCTTTTCCCGGGGTGGAAGTATCAAACATCGGAAACAAGGAACTGCAGATGCAGAGGCAAAAACAGGAAACCAGACTATTATCTAAATGGTGGCTGACTAGGAAAAGGGGAGATGCAGCGAGACCTGGGTGTCATGGTACACCAGTCATTGAAGGTAGGCATACAGGTGAACCAGGCAGTGAAGAAAGCGAATGGTATGTTAGCTTTCATAGCAAAAGGATTTGAGTATAGGAGCAGGGAGGTTCTACTGCAGTTGTACAGGGTCTTGGTGAGACCACACCTGGAGTATTGCATACAGTTTTGGTCTCCAAATCTGAGGAAGGACATTATTGCCATAGAGGGAGTGCAGAGAAGGTTCACCAGACTGATTCCTGGGATGTCAGGACTGTCTTATGAAGAAAGACTGGATAGACTTGGTTTATACTCTCTAGAATTTAGGAGACTGAGAGGGGATCTTATAGAAACTTACAAAATTCTTAAGGGGTTGGACAGGCTAGATGCAGGAAGATTGCTGGGGAAGTCCAGGACAAGGGGTCACAGCTTAAGGATAAGGGGGAAATCCTTTAAAACTGAGATGAGAAGAACTTTTTTCACACAAAGAGTGGTGAATCTCTGGAACCCTCTGCCACAGAGGGTAGTTGAGGCCAGTTCATTGGCTATATTTAAGAGGGAGTTAGATGTGGCCCTTGTGGCTAAGGGGATCAGAGGGTATGGAGAGAAGGCAGGTACAGGATACTGAGTTGGATGATCAGCCATGATTATATTGAATGGCGGTGCAGGCTCGAAGGGCCGAATGGCCTACTCCTGCACCTAATTTCTATGTTTCTATGCTGGTTGACAAAAGAAGACACCAAGTGCTGGAGTAACTCAGCAGGCCAGGCAGCATCTCAGGAGAACGTGGCTAGGTAATGTTTCACCCCTTCTTCAGATTGATTGTGTGTGGGAAGGGGGGGGAGGGGGGGGAGGCTGATACAATAATGGCACTTAAGACTTTTGGATAGGCGTAATATCCCTGTCCCATGGTACGAGTTCAATCCAAGAGCTCTCCTGACTTTGAAAAAAATCAAACTTGTGGTAAGCACGGAGAATGAACGTAGCGGGTACGTCGGAGCTCGGGGACGTTTCTTAGCGCTACCGGCAGGTACTCGGGAAGACTCGCTAACGGCAGGTAAGCACGGAAAGACTCGTGAAGACTTTTCAACACGTTGAAAAATGTCCACGAGAGCCCCGAGTACCGACGAGTGGCCATTACCGTAAATCTCCGAGTTCGAATCAGGGGAAACTCGGGAGAGCTCTTGGAATGAACTCGTACAGTGGGACAGGGATTTAAGATTATGCAGGAAATGAAGGGTTGTGGATTATGTGCAGGCAGGTATTGGCATCATGTTCGGCATAGACATTGTGGGCCAAAGGGCCTGTTCATGTGCTGTACTGTGCTAAGTCCCAAAACATTCTCACGGAGTTTTATGGATTGTTAACCCTTATGAAAAGACAAAACCTTATTCTATTCCCAAATAAGTGTGGATCTAATGCGCTTTGAGCTGTGAAATCTCAATGAAAAGAGAGGCAGAGAGGATAAGAAGGTTAGGGGGTGATTACTGATCCTGAATATTGGAAAACTATATGTTTCTATAAGCAAATCTACTTCAGTGGGCAACTAGATTTATAGAGTTGTACATGCACAGATACAGATGTCTCGACCCGAAACATCACCGATTCCTTCTCTCCAGAGATGCTGCCTGGCCCGCTGAGTTACTCCAGCATTTGTGTCTGTCTTTGGTGTAAACCAGTATCGGCAGTTACTTCCTACACAGAAACAGGGCCCTCTTCCCACAGTGTCTATGCTAACCATCATGCGTTTCTATTCTATACTTTCCTTAAATATCGCCACTAACTTCATAGATTTAAGGTTTAAGAAACAGTTAGACAGGTGTATAGATAGGACAGGGTTGGAAGGATATGGACCAAACGCTGGCATGTGGGACTAGTGTAGCAGGGACATGTTGGCCAGTGTGGGCAAGTTGGGCCTGTTTGCACACTGTATCACTCAGTGACTCTAAAGGGCCTGTTCCACTTGGCCATCATTTACGCGACAGGCCGGTAGTGACTGACGCGCGGCATCATGCGCCCGCACAGCCGTCTGGAGCGCATGACATCATTTGAAGATGGACACAAAATGCTGGAGTAACTCAGCGGGACCGGCAGCATCTCTGGAGAGAAGGAACGGATGATGTTTTGGGTCGAGATTCTTCTTCAGTTTGAAGAAGGGTCTTGACCCGAAATGTCACCCATTGCTATTCTCCAGAGAAGCTGCCGGTCCCGCTGAGTTACTCCTGCATTTTGTGTCTATCTCCAATCGTCTTGGCCCCGCTCTGGGAGTGGGAATGGGGGCGGATCCGGATCCGGCTCCGCAATGGCCGTGAGCCCCAGGCCGAGCTCAGCGATCGCTTGCCTGCTTCTGCTGCTGTTGGAGGTGAGACGTTGCGCCGTGTCAGGGTGTCCCACTTCGCCGTCATTTACGCGACAGACCGGTGGCACGCGAAGATTTTGTGCAGAACGAAATACTGGATCACTGCGCGATATCACGCGCAGCTCCACACTCCTCCATGACACTCCCTGTTCCCGTCCCGCGCTACCCACACGCTACCAGGTCACGTAAATGGCACGCAAATGATGGCCAAGTGGGACAGGCCCTTAACTCCCCATCCCACTGTGCCCTGCTCATTCAACTGCCTGTCTAGAAGTCTCTTAAATAGTGTTACCATTCCTGCCCCCACCACCTCCTCTGGCAGCTCATTCTATTATGAACAATTATTTGTGTGAATAATGTACCCCTCGTATTATTGAAAGATGTGAGATGCCTTTAAAATGATGCCTTGAGCATCCTGAATAATGACTGGGACCATCTTAGTGTCAGAGGCTTAGGTGCGGCAGAATTGTCTCTATAACGGCAGCAAAAAAAATACTTCCTCTAGAATGCAGGTGTGGAAGAGAATGGTGCAGCTTTTGTGAATGAATTCACAGTTGTGCCTCATAAATGATTACATTCGACAATCTTCCTCAGATTACTTTTCCAAAGCCTTTCCCCTTTCAAACATCTCTTTTTTTTTTAATGTTTTTTTTTCCAAACTCTATTAAAATTTATTTCTCTGCTTGTCTTCCAAGTCAAGTCAAGTTTATTTGTCACATACACATACGAGATGTGCAGTGAAATGAAAGTGGCAATGCTCGCGGACTTTTGTGCAAAAGACAAACAACCAAACAACCAAACAAACTATAAACACAATCATAACACACATATTATTTTACATAATAAATAATGGAAGGAAAAACGTTCAGTAGAGTTAGTCCCTGGTGAGATAGGCGTTTACAGTCCGAATGGCCTCTGGGAAGAAACTCCTTCTCAACCTCTCCGTTCTCACCGCATGGCAACGGAGGCGTTTGCCTGACCGTAGCAGCTGGAACAGTCCGTTGCAGGGGTGGAAGGGGTCTCCCATGATATTGTTGGCTCTGGAGTTGCACCTCCTGATGTATAGTTCCTGCAGGGGGGCAAGTGAAGTTCCCATAGTGCGTTCGGCTGAACGCACTACTCTCTGCAGAGCTTTCTTGTCCTGGGCAGAGCAATTCCCAAACCAGATGGTAATGTTCCCGGACAAGATGCTTTCCACCGCCGCTGCGTAGAAGCACTGGAGGATCCTCGGAGACACTCTGAATTTTCTCAATTGCCTGAGGTGGTAAAGGCGCTGCCATCCACGGAAGGGTGGGAGAGGGCGCAGTGGTAGAAGTGCCGTCTCACAGCACCAGAGACCCGGGTTCGATCCTGACCATGGGTGCCGTCTGCATGTGTGGAGTTTGTACGTTCTCCGCTTGACTGCATGGGTCTCTTCCGGGTGCTCTGGTTTCCTCCCAACATTCCAAAGGCGTGCGGGCTTGTAGGTCAACTCCCCTCTGTAAATTGCCCCCTTTTTTAATTATGACAAATACTTTTATTCAAAAAATAAAAATAAACATACGGACTATTAACACAATCAACGACTGCCTATATTGACAGTTTACAGACAAACGGTCAACCAATTAATATATCGCCAACTTTATCAACAATACACTCCACCTCCTGCGGTGACCAGTGTTCACGGAAGGCCTCCAAAATCCCCGTGGACGTAGGCCCGGGAAAGGGGCAGGCAGCCAACCACGGTGCGACCATCAACTACCTGCTGCATGGACCCGCAAATGGCCATCTTGGCCAGGCCCAGGAGCAGACGGACAGGGAGATCCCCCTCTTCCCTCTGTACCGGGAGCCCAAATATCAGGTCCGTGGGGCTAAAATGTAGCCAATACTTGAGGAGCAGCCCCTTCAGATAGTCGTACAGGGGCTGCAACCTCTCGCACTGCACGTAGACGTGGAACACGGTCTCTTCCTCGCCGCAGAAGTGACGGGCAGCTGGCGAGTCCGTGAACCGGCTCAAGTACCTGTTACAGGCCACGGCCATGTGCAACACTCCTCACCCCAGGCCCCCGATGTAAAGGGGGAGGATTCCCTTATAGAGAAACCTCCACTGGGGACCCAGAGTGTGTCGGGCGTGGAACTAGTGTGAACGGTTGATCATTGGTCGGCGTGGACTCGGTGGGACGAAGGGGCTTTTTCCCCACGCTGTATCTCTAAACTTAAACTAAAGTTGTTAAGGTATGAATTGTTAATTGTCCTCTGAACATTGCTTGGAATGGGTAGGGAGTGGATATAAAAGTGGTCTAACATAGAATTAGCCTGAATGGGCGATTGAGGGTTGGCGAAGACTTGAATAAAACAATTCCTCCAGTTTGATGACCTGGATAAGATCATCCACACATTCATCTCCTCCCGCCTCGATTACTGCAACTCCCTTTACACTGGCATCAGCCAATCTTCCCTGTCCCGCCTGCAACTGGTCCAAAACGCCGCAGCGAGACTCCTGACGGGCACCCGGAAAAGGGACCACATCACCCCGATCCTGGCCTCTCTCCACTGGCTCCCTGTGCGGTTCCGAATAAATTTCAAGATCCTTCTTTATGTTTACAAAGCCCTTAACGGGCTTGCCCCCACCTACATCAAAAGTCTGCTCACCCACCACACCACCTCCAGGCCCCTCAGATCAGCCGACTTGGGGTTACTGAACATCCCGCGGTCTAGGCATAAGCTCAGGGGCGACCGTGCCTTTGTGGTTGCAGCTCCTAGACTGTGGAACAGCACCCCCTTCCCATCAGAACTGTCCCCTCCATCAACTCTTTTAAGTCAAGACTTAAAACTCATCTTTACTCTCAAGCCTTTCTTGACGTCCTCTGAGGGAGGGCTATATGTATGTAGTGATGTATGTACTTAATCTATGAACCAATGTTGTTAGTACCTCCACCAATGTAAAGCACTTGTTTTTTAAATGTGCTATAGAAATAAAAATGACTTGACTTGGTGGGCCGAAGGGTGTTTCTATGCTTGTCTCTCTCTAAAATAAAATACCATCAGTGGCGAAACGGCTCCTTGTCTTTTTGCCGACTGTAATCATACGTAGCGAATTGAGTGTGCGGAACTCTCAATCAGGGTTAATGAGAGTGGGTCTAGGCGTAAAATCGTCCGTAATTCAGCAAGAAATTGTGTGGAGATTGACAGCCTTGCTGGTGCCTGGCGAGGGTGGAGGAATGGGACATGTCATCCTGGTGCAACAGAGAGGCTCTTGTGGAATTAGTATCATGTGAAAGGGAGGTCTGGCCTGCGCCTCGCTGCGTGGCAGTGACAAAAGTGGCAAAGCATCGCTCTCCAAGGAGACCCGGACAAAAATGCACTCAAAAAATGTTCTGTAGTGCCAAGGACAAAAAGCGGGATGGGACGGATTAGTCAAAACAGGGAGGGGTGGGGGGGGGAAATGTGTGAGAGGAGATGGTGGAATAATAAATGCGTTCTCTGCTACACAAACAGTAGACAGGCATATGCTGAAGCACTCCCACCGCTGGCTGTTTCATTTCAAACCTGTGTAATTGATGAGAAAGCTGGTTTGGAAAAGAAAATTGCAGGCACTTTGAAAGCTGCTTTGTGCATGCAAAGAAAACAAGCACGATCACACTGCCCCTGCGGAAGTGTTTATCTGTCAAATGCAGCGGAAGAATGCAATTCCAGTTTGAAGAAGGGCCCTGACCTGAAACGTCTCCAGCGCACATTTTAGTTTAGAGATGCGATGCGCGGCATCAGGCCCTTCGGCCCACCGAGTCCGTGCCGACCAGCAATCCCCGCACATCAACACTAACCTGCACATCCCAAGGATGATTCACAATTTATACCAAGCCAATTGACCTACAAAACTATACATCTTTGTTTGGAGTGTGGGGACAAACCAAAGATCTCGGGGGAAACCCATTTCTCCCTTTCCCGTTCCCTTCCACCCATATTCCTTCTTCTGGCTTCACATTTCATGCTGCTTCTGATCTATTCTGATCTTTTCATCTCACACTTTTTGCCTTTTCATCGCTGGCTTTTGTACAACCAATCTCTAGCAAAACCAATAGCCCCCTCCCCTGCATCCACCTATCTCTTGCCAGGCCAACCCCCCCCCCCACCCATCCCCCCTCCTACTACAATGATTCTGAAGAATGGACCCGACCCGAAACGTCACCCATTCCTTCTCTCCAGAGATGCAGCCTGAGCCGCTGAGTTACTCCAGAACTTTGTGCCCTATTTGTACACAAGCATCTGCGGTTCCCTGTTGCCACAATGAATTCCTTACTTGCTGCAGCAAGAACAACGATAAATGGACAATAAATGAGTGGGTAATTGATGGCACAACAACCAAAGCTGGCACAGTAACCACAGTGAAGTCTGCAATGGGTGGGTGCTGAGGCAGGGCAGTGGTTGGGGCATTTTATCATTGAAAGGAATACACGCTGACACAGTGTGGCTGTAGGGGAATACACGCTGACCATCGATCACCCGCCCACACTAGCCCACACTCTCTCATCCGCTCTCTGCACACTAGGGGGCAATTTACAGAGGGCCAATTAACCTACAAACCCGCACGTCTTTGGGATGTGGGAGGAACCCGGAGCACCCGGAGGAAACGCAGGCGTCATAGGGCCAACGTGCAAACTCCACACAGTCAGCACCTGAGGTCAGGATCGCTGCCGCGTCTGTGGAGCAGTGAGGCAGAGGCTCTACCTCACAGCACCTGGACTGGTTGACCAGGGTGGCTCACCAACATGATGATTTCATAAAAGGAATAGCTAGTCACAGGCATCACTTGTGGAGGATAACATCAGGTTGGGGAGGGGGGGGGGGGGGAGTCGGGCTGTGAGACGGAACCTGCCTCCTGCCACCACGCCCTGACAACAATCTCTCACCCCCACAAAGAGTAGGGATTAACGGGTCCCTTTCAGAATGGCAGGCAGTGGCTAGTGGGGTACCTCAAGGCTCGGTGCTGGGACCGCAGCTATTTACAATATACATCAATGATTTAGATGTATTCAAGTGATTCAAAGTAACATTGTCAAATTTACAGATGACACAAAGCTGGGTGGCAGTGTGAACTGTGAGGAGGATGCTATGAGAATGCAGGGTGAGTTGGGACAGGTTGGGTGAGTGGGCAGATGCATGGCAGATGCAGTTTAATGTGGATAAATGTGAGGTTATCCACTTTGGTGGCAAGAGCAGGAAGGCAGTTTATTATCTGAATGATGTCATGTTAGGAAAAGGGGAAGTGCAATGAGATCTCGGGGTCCTTGTTCATCAGTCACTGAAAGCAAAGGGCCTGTCCCACGAGCATACAACCTGCATGCGGCAAGCGCAACCTAAAGGGTCGGTCCCACCAGCATGCGCCTGCATGCGGCAAGCGCAACCAAACCAGAAGCGGGAGCCACGTGGAGGTCGAGTGAGTGACACGGCGTCGAGGCGGCTGCGGGTCGGCAGGCTGTTGCCGCGCGGAATTTTTAAACACGGTCAGTTTTTCGGAGCCCCGCGCCGTGTCGGGTCCAGCCCAACACAACTCCATACGGCACCAGCGATCGAAGTGGGACCGGCCCCGCGAGGCCGTACGGCTCAAGTGACCACGTTAGGTCGCGCTTGCCGCATGGAGTCGCATGCTCATGGGGCAGGCCCTTAAGCGTGCAGGTACAGCAGGCAGTGAAGAAAGCTAATGGCATGTTGCCCTTTATAACAAGAGGAGTTGAGCATAGGACCAAAGAGGTCCTTCTGCAGTTGTACAGGGCCCTAGTGAGACCACACCTGGAGCACTGTGTGCAGTTTTGGTCTCCATATTTGAGGAAGGACATTCTTGCTATTGAGGGAGTGCAGAGTAGGTTTACAAGGTTAATTCCCGGGATGGCGGAACTGTCATATGCTGAGAGAATGGAGCGACTGGGCTTATATACACTGGAATTTAGAAGGATGAGAGGGATTCTTATTGAAATATATAAGATTATTAAGGGATTGGACACGCTGGGGGCAGGAAACATGTTCCCGATGTTGGGGGAGTCCAGACCGTTTAAGAATAAGGGGTAGGTCATTTTGAACGGAGATGAGGAAAAACTTTTTCACTCAGAGAGTTGTGAATCTGTGGAATTCTCTGCCTCAGAGGGCAGTGGGGGCCAATTCTCTGGATGTTTTCAAGGGAGAGTTAGATGGAGCTCTTAAAGATAGTGGAGTCTAGGAGATATGGGGAGAAGGCAGGAACGGGGTACTAATTGTGGATGATCACAGTGAATGGCGGTGCTGGCTCGAAGGGCTGAATGGCCTACTAGGCACCTATTCTCTATTGTCTACTGACGTGGGCACTCGGAAAAGCTGCACCATCTCGTGCTGTTCAGTAAAAAAAACAGCTGACACAAAGATAAATTGTCTGTGCTCCACATTACAAAACCACACATTTACTATCAGCAACAAGGTCAGCACCTCAGTTATGGCTTTGTCTCTGGAGTTTGATTCAACCAAGGACTGCTTGGAATTAAAACGTTGACCATATGCCACTGATATCTCATTCCTCCCCGGTACGTTTGTGGATGGAGGATGAGGGAAAATGGGAAAGCTGGTGACACAACGTGGCACAAACCAGCAGCCATAAAGTCATACAGCACGGAAACAGGCCCTTCGGCCCAACTCGGCTCTGCCGGCCAAGAATCCCCATCTATTCTAGTCCCATTTGTCCCATTTGCCCATGTTTGACTCATAACTAAACATTTCCTGTCCATGCAACGATTTAATTGTCTTTTAAATGCTGTTATAGTACCTGCCACAACTACCTCCTCTGGCCTCATCATTCCACCCTCTGGGTAAACATTGCCCCTCAGGTTGTTATTAAATCCTATTAAATCTTTCCACTCTCAAGCCCCTGTCCCACTGTACGAGGTAATTCACGAGTTCGCCCGAGTTTTCCCCTGATTCGAACGCGGAGAATGTCCGTAGCGGGTCCGTAGTAGGTCGTGGATGTCTCGTAGCGGCTCGTAATGGTAACGGTAGGCACTCGGGACATTCGGTAAACTTCTGACGTTTTTTCATCCATGTAAAAAATGTCCACGAGTAAAAAAATACTTGCGTTGAAAACATTTGTTACTTTTTACTTGTACGAGCCGCTACGAGACATCCACGAACTCCTACGGACTCGCTACGGAGATTCACTGAGTTCGAATCAGGGGTAAACTCGTGAATTATCTCGTACAGTGGGACAGGGGCTTTACCTTAAACATTTGTCTTCTAGTACTTGATTCCTCTACCCTGGGTAAAAGACTCAGTGCATTCATCTTCCTGATTTTATAAACCTCTATAAGATCCAGCCCCCTGTGCTCCAAGTCCTAGCCTGCCCAACCTCTCCCTGCAGCTTGAGCCTTGATTCCTGGCAACACCCTCGTTAATCTTCTCCGCACTCTTCCCAGACTAATGACATTGTTCCTATAGGGTGATTTCACGAAAGGTCACTGGAGCGTAGATCCGCACCCACGTGACCGAAAATCTCAAGTGAAGGACATGCTATACATCCGGTACATGTTAGTGAATGGGAAAACACACACTTTCCCACCCGTTAAAAACATCGAAAACGGCCGATATTTGAGCTGCAATTTACTGTGCCAGTCAGGGTGACAGTGAGGCACAGCTACCTAGATTTTCAGTCCAAAAAAAAGATAGAAACTAAGGTAAATTAAAGAGGGAGCTGAAGGTGCCAATCCAGCAGAAGTGAACAGTGGACATTTGCCGTGGCGATTTAAAGGTCCAAAATATCGGGAATTATCGCGTTTGCTCGCTGCATTTCATCAATAAAGATAAAAAAGTCAATAATGCCTTACTTTTGATGAAATGCAGCGAGCAAACGCGATAATTCCCGATATTTTGGATCTTTAAATCTCCACGGCAAATGTCCGATAAGCATTTCCGCTGGATTTGCACCTTCAGCTCCCTCTTGAATTTACCTTAGTTTCTATCTTTCTTTTGGACTGTAAATTTAGGTAGCTGTGCCTCACGGTCACCCCGACTGGCACAGTAAATTGCAGCTCAAAAACTGGCCGTTTTCGATGTTTTTAACGGGTGGGAAAGTGCGTGTTTTCCCATTCACTAACATGTACCGGATGTATAGCATGTCCTCCACTTGAGATTTTCGGTCACGTGGGTGCGGATCTACGCTCCAGTGACCTTTCGTGAAATCACCCTATAGCAGGGTTGACCAAAACAACACAGTACTCCAAATGTGGCCTGGCCAATGTCTTGTACAACTATGACATAATGTCCCACCTTCTAGACTCAGCACCCTGACTGATGAACCAATGTACTAAAAGAGCTTCTTTACCACCCTAGCTACCTGTAATACCACTTTCAGGGAATTATGTAATTGCATTCCTAGATCCCTCTGCTCTACAACATTCCCCAAGGGCCTATCATTCACAGGGAGTTGTCAAATGTTACGGATGTGTTTGTACACTTCACTGCAAGCTTCAACCTTAACATCGATGCTGCACACTGTATCTGAAGCTGCTCTAGGAGGTGATTATACGGAGGAATACCATTTGCAACATCCCACACTGCAATATCCATTGTTCCAGAGAGTCCAGGGATTTATTACTCAACCATCCTTATGGGCCTGTCCCACTGTACGAGTTTACCCAAGAGCTCTCCTGAGTTAAAAAAGAATCAAACTCACGGCAACACGTAGAATGTACGTAGCAGGTACGTCGGAGCTCGGGACGTCTCTTAGCGGCTCGTAACGCTAACGGCAGGTACTCGGGAAACGCGATAAGCTCGTGAAGATTTTTCAACATGTTGAAAAATGTCCACGAGAGCCCCGAGTACCTACGAGCGGCTATTACCGTAACTCTCCGAGTTCGAATCGGGGAAACTCGGGAGAACTCTTGAATGAACTTGTACAGTGGGACAGCCCCATGACCTGAACATTCAAACCCACATCTTCATAATCAGGTATAGTCACAAACAAAACCACATCTCCCTCATACTCACACACAAAACCACATCTCACACCCACTAAACCACATCTCTCACACTTCCACACACTCAAAATCACATCTTTCTCACACTCACATACGCAGAACCACATCTCCCACGCATGAAAGCACATCACACACACACACACACACACAAACACACACACACACGCGCACACACACACACACGCACACAGACACACGCACACACACACGCACACACACACACACACACACACACACACACACACACGCACAGACACACACACACACGCACACACACATGCACACACACACACACACGCGCGCACACGCACACACACACACACACACACACACACACACACACACACACACACACACACACACACACACACACACACACACACACACACACACACACACCACGAAGGTGTAGCAAATACTCAAGTGTAATATCAAAATAACCTAGCTGGAAAGCCAACGTCTTGTTAATTTTGTTATAACTTTGCATGGAACTCTGTGATTGTAGTTTGATTTGTGAAGGTCATTCCTGTAGTGCACATCTTCAAATTTCCAATACGTGGGCTGGATAATGCCACTGGAAATCGTGGAGATTTTATCACACAGATCACGTTCCGTCTCATCTCTGAACCAACTCCAGGCCAGAATTAAATTTGCACTAATCTTCTGGCTTTTGCTTCAAGACTGCATTCTTGCGGCACGGTGGCGCAGCGGTAGAGTTGCTGCCATACTGTACTTGCAGTGCCGGCGACTCGGGTTCGATCCAGACTATGGGTGCTGTCTGTACGGAGTTTGCACGTTCTCCCCGTGACCCGCGTGGGTTTTCTCCGAGATCTTCGGTTTCCTCCCGTACTCCAAAGACATACAGGTTTGTAGGTTAATTGGCTTGGTTCCTAGTGTGTGGGATAGTGTTAGTGAGCGGGGATCACTGGTCGGTGTAGACCAAAGGTCCTGTTTCCACGCTGTATCTCTAAAACTAAACTAATTTTGTGCTACATTTTCAGCTCAGTTAAAGTAAATAGTAGCCCAAAGTTAAGAAAAACAGCGTTTCCCTAGGATGTCCTGAGGCCCTTCATGAAGTTGATAACACAACCGTTTTGTTGGGTTTTCAATTTGCAGAGCCAAATCCCCTTCCAAACAATTAGGCGAGCACAGGAACATTGGCAGAATCGTAGACTGTTTCCTCCCTCAAGCTTGTTCTGACCAGCAATGAGATCACAACTGATCAGCATCCGGTGTTGTTATCCAGAAACCCTCACCATGCTTCTCATGTACCAGGATGGCCATTTAAAGAGGCAATGGTGGAAAAAAAAACATCTTTAGGCCAGAATAGGTACAGGTGCACAACCTTTTATCCGGAGTTCCGGAAACCGAAAAGCTCCGAAAACCGGACATTTTTTCCAGGATGTCGTCTGCACACCAAAGCTCGCGTTTGGCGCCAAACTTGACCCGAAACGACCCACGGTCAACCCAGGTCTGTACTACTGTAGCGGCTGCCTCCTCCCCGGAGACCGGGGAGACACTTAAACATCTGTAAATCATTGCTTAAATGTTAGTCAGTTAGTTTGGAGGGCTTTTATGTGAAGGGAAGGGAGGGGTGAAGGGGGAAACTTTAATTCTTAGTCCCCTACCTGGTCGGAGAGGCGGGGAGCGGGCAATGCCTTACCGGGTCGCCGTGCAGTAAGTTCCGGAGCGCTATGGCCGCCGACTCCCAACATCGCGGAGCTGCGGCTGCGGCTGGGCGGGCGGCGACCGGCTGCGGCTGCGGGGCGTCCGGCCGCGGGCGGGGCGCGTCCGGGCGCGGGGCTTGATTTGGAGCTCCGACCCCCGGCAAACTCTACCCCTGGCTGCGCGGCGCTCCAAATCCAGCGCGGCCCGCGGCCGGACGCCCGCAGCCCCAGCTCCGCGATGTTGGGAGTCGGCGGCCACAGCGCTCCATAGCTTACTGCACGGCGACCCGGTAAGGCATTGCCCGCTCCCCGCTGGTATGAACAACCAAAAATTTACCAAAAGTCAAATGTACTTGCAGAAAGGTGTTTCGAATTTCTACCAATCTTTTCAACTTTAATCCTAAAAGACCTCGTTCTAAGTTTTAATGACTAAAAGCCAATACTCTGCAACCAGCAGAAATATTCTCTCGGTCTAGTTTATCAGTTTCTCTGAACTTATTAAGACAAATCACCCCCCAAAACTTCTAAATTCCAGGGAATGCAATCCCAAGTTTAGTTAAGGTAGACACAAAATGCTACCGAATACCTACGGTTGGCATTACGAGTCGCTACGAAATATCTACGGACTCGCTACGGACATTCTCCGAGTTTGAATCAAGGGGAAAACTCGGGAGAATTCGTGAGTAACTCGGGAAAGTGGGACAGGGGCTTAACTCAGCGGGGCAGGCAGCATCTCTGGAGAGAAGGAATGGGTGACATTTCGGGTCAAGATCCTTCGAAATGTCACCCATTCCTTCTCTCCAGAGATGCTGCCTGTCCCGCTGAGTTACTCCAGCATTTTTGCATTACTCCACTTCGATTTAAACCAGCATCTGCAGTTCTTTCTTACCCAAGTTTAGTGAAGTGTTTAGAGATACAGCACGGAAACAGGCTCTCCGGCCCACCAAAATAATTAGCAAGCTGGGTAGCATCTTACTTGTGCATCCAAGCTTATCATTTGGAAATGACTTGGGATCATGGGATTTTAAGTTAGTTTAGTCTTGTTTAGAAATACAGCATGGAAACAGGTCCTTTGGCCTTCCGTGTTCATGCTGACCATCGATCACCCGTTCACACGAGTTCTATGTTATCCCACTTCCCCATCCACTAGGGGGCAATTTACAGAGGGCCAATTGACCTACAAACCCGCATATTTTTGGGATGTAGGAGGAAACCGGAGCACCCGGAGGAAACCCACAGAGAGAACGTGCAAACTGCACACACAGACCGCACCCGTGGTCAGGATGGAACCCGAGACTCTGGCGCCGCGAGGCAGTGGCTCTCTACCAGCCGCCCCACTGCTTATAAATTGTCAGGCTGCTTGTCGAACAAACTACACTGGATGATCAGAACGTCTTCCAACAGAACGCTGGAAGCAGCAAAACCATTATCCTTGGTTCTTCCGGCAGTGGCACCATCCTTCTCTCTGACATCTGTTTGGAACTGAACCAATTTTTTAAAGCATCAGTGTGTTAAATGACCAGGAGACGAGTGATCCATCACACATCACCAGCCTGTGCTCCATCTTTACACGGCAGCTCCTGAAATCCCCGCGCACACGGCTTTGTGGGCAAACCCAATGCCTTCCTGACCAGCTTTCCATGTTTTATCTTCCATGAATCTCAAATTGCGATGTCGGCACAAGGAACTGCAGAGGCCGGTTTACAAGAAAAAACAGCACCACGTGCTGGAATAACACAGCAGGTTAGGCAGCATCTTTTAGACTTTTAGCGATACAGTGTGGAAACAGGTCCTTTGGCCCATCGAGTCCACACTGATCACCCCGTACACCAGCTCTATCCTGCACACTAGGGGCAATTTACGGAAACCAATGAACCTACAAACCTCAACATCTTTGGGGGTGCGGGAAGAAACCGGAGCACCCGGAGGAAACGCACGCGTACACAGGGGGAGCGTACAAACTCCATTCAGACAGCACCCGTTGCCAGGATCAATCCTGGTCTCTTGCGATGTAATCCAGAAGCTCCACTGCTGCACCACCTCATCAGGACATTGTACATCTAATGCCACTGTAATTATCTAATTATCTAATGTACATTGTACATCTAATCCCTGGAGGACATGGATAGGTGACTGAGTCCCAACCTGAAATTTCACCTATGATCTCCAGAGACGCTGTCTGAGCCACTGAGTTACTCCAGCACATTGTATCTAAATTCTGCCACCCTAGTCTTCAGTTATACAAAGTCACGGTTAATGGCAAACAGGCTTCTTGACAAGCATTAGTTAAACAATAGTGCATAGATGCTTCAAATCTCTCTCACTGACATCACCTGCCCTCATCACTCTCTCTCTCCAATCTGCTGTGGCACTTCAGTAAAATCTTCTCTCCTCCACATCCGGCCTCTCCTGCAGTCCTGATTTTAATTTTTTCGTTTTGTTTAGTTTAGAGATACAGCGCGGAAACAGGCCCTTCGGCCCACCGGGTCGACACAGAGAGTGGTGAGTCTGTGGAATTCTCTGCCTCAGAGGGCGGTGGAGGCAGGTTCTCTGGATGCTTTCAAGAGAGAGCTAGATAGGGCTCTTAAAAATTGCGGAGTCAGGGGATATGGGGAGAAGGCAGGATCGGGGTACTGATTGGGGATGATCAGCCATGATCACATTGAATGGCGGTGCAGGCTCGAAGGGCCGAATGGCCTACTCCTGCACCTATTGTCTGCGCCGACAAGCGATCCCCGCTCACTAACACCATCCTACACCCACTAGAGACAATGTTTACATTTACCAAGCCAATTAACCTTCAATTAACCAGTCTGAAGAAGGGTTTCGGCCCGAAACGTCGCCTATTTCCTTCGCTCCATAGATGCTGCTGCACCCGCTGAGTTTCTCCAGCAATTTTGTGTACCTTCGATCTTCCAGCATCTGCAGTTCCTTCTTGAACAATGAACCTTCATACCTGTACGTCTTTGGAATTGCTCAAGATTTGCAATCACATTTGAAACTTCTCCATTTCTTCCCATAAGGCACTCCATGATACAGCTCTCTGCTTTGCCAAGCTTTTGGACAGCTGCAGCAATATCTTATTCTGTGGCTTGATTTCATAGTGTGTTTGATAACGTTGCCATGAAGTGCCTGAGGACGGACAACAGCATCCGTTGTTTAAAAAGAGCGGGAAAGGGGTAAACTACGGAATTGTAAACCCAGCTGGTCTAATCTCCGTGGTGGGCAAATAATTGGAATCTGTTTGGAGGAGCAATGTAAACTATAATTTAGAAGAGAACAGGTAATCAAGAATTGTTCAGGAAGGAACTGCAGATGCTGGACGATCGAGGGTACACAAAATTGCTGGAGAAACTCATCTATGGAGCAGCTTGCATCCTGATGGCATGAATGTTGAATTCTCCCAATTTTGCTAGCCCTTGCTGCCTCCTCCCCTTCCTTAGCCCTCGAGCTGTCTCCTCCCCTCCCCCCGCCCTCGGGCTCCTCCTCCTCCCCCTTTTCCTTCCTTCTCCCCTCCCACCCCCCATCTGAAGAAGGGTTTTGGCCCGAAACGTCGCCTATTTTCTTCGCTCCATAGATGCTGCTGCACCCTCTGAGTTTCTCCAGCAATTTTGTGTACCAGGTAGTCAAGAATATTGTTTTCTCTAACTTCAAGTAACCCCTGCATTCTCTCTCTCCATCCCTCCCACACCCAAGTCGGGCCAGTTTCAAAGCCGTCTTTGTTGAGTCTCATTGTTTGAACCTGTTCTCACTTAGGTCACAATTAACAGTGGCCTGTTTCATCGTTTATCATCGTTCCTTTTCTTGCATTTCTTTCATTCATTGTTCCGATATCTCTCTACATCACCGTCCATATCTCTCGTTTCCCTTACCCCCCGACCATCAGTCTGAAGAATGGTCTCGACCCGAAACGTCACCCATTCCTTCTCTCCAGAGTTGCTGCCTGTCCCGCTGAGTTACTCCAGCATTTGGTGTCTATCTTCGGTTTAAACCACCATCTGCAGTCCCTCCCTACACATCAAGACAGCACCGTGGATGTGTTCACTAAGTCTGGGACCTGACTATAACACGGTCACATGGGACAGGTGGAGATGGGGCGTCTTGATTGGCATTGGCAAGTTAGGCCAAAGTGTCTGTTTTCTTGCTGTATAACTCTACAACAGTAATCCTTCCAGCTAATTCATTGCCTGCTGGTTATTTCCCTTTGCTAAGAGTGATAGAACATTTCTATTTGATTGATAAGGGTGTTAAAGGTTATGGCGAGAAGGCATGAGAATAGGGTTGAGAGAGAAAAATAGATCAGCCATGTTCGAATGGAGGAGCAGAGGACATTTACGATCTTATTTACTCCATCTGATTCACTCATAATTTTAAACTCCGTTTAAATCTCCAATTAAGTCACCATTTAGCCTCCTCTCTCAAAGAAAGCAACCTCTGTGTCACCGACCTTTCCTCATAGACACCATTTTCTAATTGTGGAAGCATCCTTGCAAAGACAGACACAAAGTGCTGGAGTAACTCGGCAGGTCAGGCAGCATCTGTGGAGACAAAGGATGGGTGACGTTTCGGGTCGGGACCCTTCTTCAGACCGTGATAGTGATTGACTTCAGGAAGTGAAACGGTCCACATACCCCAGCTTGCATTGGCAGCGCCGAAGTAGAGATTCCTCGGAGTCAATATCACCAACAACTTCTCATCAGCCACCCACATTAATACAATATAACAATTACAGCACGGAAACAGGCCATCTCGACCCTTCTAGTCCGTGCCGAACACAATAATCTCCCCTAGTCCCATATACCTGCGCTCAGACCATAACCCTCCATTTCCCTTCCCATCCATATAACTACCCAATTTATTTTTAAATGATAAAAACCAACCTGCCTCCACCACCTTCACTGGAAGCTCATTCCACACAGCTACCACTCTCTGAGTAAAGAAGTTCCCCCTCATGTTACCTCTAAACTTCAGTCCCTTAATTCTCAAGTCATGTCCCCTTGTTTGAATTCCCTACTCTCAGTGGGAAAAGCTTTTCCACGTCAACTCTGTCTATCCCTCTCATCATTTTAAAAACCTCTATCAAGTCCCCCCTTAACCTTCTGCGCTCCAAAGAATAAAGCCCTAACTTGTTCAACCTTTCTCTGTAACTTAGTTGCTGAAACCCAGGCAACATTCTAGTAAATCTCCTCTGTACTCTCTCTATTTTGTTGACATCCTTCCTATAATTAGGCGACCATAATTGTACACCATACTCCAGAATTAAGCAACGCACACCACCGCCTCTACTTCCTCAGAAGGTTTAGGAAGTTCGGCATGTCCCCTACAACTCTCACCAACTTCTACAGATGCACCATAGAAAGTATTTTATCAGGATGGGAACAGCTCCATCCAAGACTGCAAGAAATTGCAGCAAATTGTGGACGCACAAACCAACCTCCCTTCCATTGACTCCATTTATACCTCACTCAGCCTTGGCAAGGCCAGCAGCATAATCAAGGACGTGCCTCACCCTGGCCACTCCCTCTTCTCTCCTCTCCCATCGGGCAAAAGGTGTAGAAGTGTGACAACGCATACCGCCAGAGTCAGGGACAGTTTCTTCCCAGCTGTTATCAGGCAACTGAATCATCCTACCACCACCAGAGAGCAGTGCTGAACTACCATCTACCTCTTTGGTGACCATTGGACTATCCTTAATCGGACTTTGCTGGCTTTACCTTGCACTAAACATTATTCCCTTATCATGTATCTATACACTCTAAATGGCTCTATTGTAATCATGTATTGTCTTTCTGCTGACTGGTTAGCACGCAACAAAAGTTTTTCACTGTACCTGGGTACATGTGATAATAAGCTAAATGGAACTGTGTCTATCTTTGGTATAAACCAGCATCTGCAGTTCTTTGTTTCAGCATTGTTGCAAATCTCCTCCGCAGTCCGATCACATCTTCCCAGTGACGTGGAGACTAGAGGTGCCTGCAGTCCTCAACCTGAGCCATTCAGGATGGGTTGCGAAGGGTGGTATCACTAACACAATGCACAAATTCATATCCGTGTTTTCATCTGCAACTAACAAATGAATCAGCCTTGGAAGCAGATAGGCAACTAACTGCTCATGAATTTTCTGAATAGCTTGTTTATCCCGCATAGGAGGTCTGCACAAGCAAAATGCAACAAACACCGATTTTTATCCCATCCAACACGCAGCTTGACGACATAATTCCAGAGTCACTGATCCACAGACGTACAAATGTAGAAACAAGGAACTGCAGCTGCTGGTTTACAAAGGAAAATATAAAGTGCTGGAGTAACTATCAACGGTAACCTCCTCACTTGTATCAACTGACTATCTGCCTGGCCTTGTCCTGCCCCACCCCCCACTACAGTCATAAGGGTCTCGACCCCAAAAGTTTGTCTATCCATGTTCTCCAGAGAAGCTGCCTGTCCCGCTGAGTTACTCCAGCACAGTGTCATCTACAGGTAGACAAAATTGCTGGAGAAACTCAGCGGGTGCGGCAGCACCTATGGAACGACGGAAATAGGCAACGTTTCGGGCCGAAACCCTTCTTCAGAGGGGTGTTCTACAGATGAGCAAAGTAAAGTCGAAACTTTGGATCGAAGATAGACACAAAAAGCTGGAGTAACTTAGCGGGTCAGACAGCTCGACACGAAACGTCACCTATTCCTTTTCTCCAGAGATGCTCTCTGCCCCGCTGAGTTACTCCAGCATTTTGTGTCTATCTTCGGTTTAAACCAGCATCTGTAGTTCCCTCCTACCGATCCAAACTTTGGGTGATACTTATTCAGCTCCAGTTTCTGTTTTCAACTGGAGAATAAACCAGATTTCAAAGGAAGAAAACAATAAAAAGAAAACGTTTTTGCCTGGTCTAGTGGTGAAGTGTAGAAACAAGAACTGCAGATGCTGGTTTTCATCAAGGAACGATATCAAATGCTGGAATAACGCAGCGGTTCAGGTAGCATCTCTGGGAACATGGATGGGTGATGTTACGACTCTGGACCCATCTTCAGGTCACCTATCCACCATGCTCTCCAGAAATGCTACCCGACCCGCTGAGTTACTCCAGCACTTCGTGTCTTTCCATGGTGGTGAAGCGGTTTTGTTAATGTACTAGTAGCTAGATAGGCCGAATTAATAATCTGCAAAATGCAAATCCAAACTTTGATATATCTGTCTGAGATTTTGAATTGAATTTAAATATGGAAATAAAAAGCTGGCACCAATAAAAGGGAGTATATGAAAGTTTTGCCCCAGATTTTCACTCCAGCGCTCTCAGTAACACCCTTCTGGGAAGATGGCTTGTTGTCCTTAGTAGATATGGTATGGATGCAGCTCTAGGCTGACACTGACTCTTAATTGTCCACTGAATTGGACATGGAGTGCTCCCTCTGGGAAGCTAACAGCGGCAATAATGCTCGCCCTCCCGATCATGCCCAGACCCTGAGGATTAATACTGTTGAACATCCTATGAACTGTAACTACAGGTCTTTGTTGAGCTCACAGCCTGCGGATCCACGCTGCAGAATGATGCATGCTGCAAGGACAGGCAGGGAACAGAGAATGCTGTTGAGCCATGCTAAATCACATCACAACTCGAGGTTTAAACACAAAAGCAATGCAACGTGCCTCATGTGATGCAGTGCCCTCCAGAATGCTCAGGTCAAAGACCCGTCGTTTATTTATTTGCCTCTGTACTCCACAATTTGAGATTTGTAATAGAAAAAAAACATGTGTGGTTAAAGTGCACATTGTCAGATTTTAATAAAGGCCATTTTTATACATTTTGGTTTCAAATCGCAGCAGTGCTTATACATAGTCCCCCCAATTTCAGGGCACCATAATGTTTGGGACACGGGAATGTCATGTAAATGAAAGTAGTCATGTTTAATATTTTGTTGCATATCCTTTGCATGCAATGACTGCTTGAAGTCTGCGATTCATGGACATCACCAGTTGCTGGGTGCCTGCTCTGGTGATGCTCTGCCAGGCCTGTATTGCAGCCATCTTCAGCTTATACTTGTTTTGGGGGGTAGTCCCCTTCAGTTTTCTCTTCAGCATATAAAAGGCATGCTCAATTGGGTTCAGATCGGGTGATTGACTTGGCCACTCAAGAATTGACCATTTTTTAGCTTTGAAAACTACTTTGTTGCTTAAGCAGTATGTTTGGGACCATTGTCTTACATAGAAAATAGGTGCAGGAGTAGGCCATTGGGCCCTTCGAGCCTGCACCGCCATTCAATATGATCATGGCTGATCATCCAACTCAGTATCCCGTACCTGCCTTCTCTCCATACCCCCTGATCCATTTAGCCACAAGGGCCACATCTAACTCCCTCTTAAATATAGCCAATGAACCGGCCTCAACTACCCTCTGTGGCAGAGAATTCGACAGATTCACCACTCTCTGTGTGAAAAAACTGAACCACCGGCCAATGAGTTTTGAGGCATTTGTTTGAACTTGAGCAGATAGAATGTGTCTGTACACTTCAGAATTCATTATTCTACTACCATCAGCAGTTGTATCATCAATGAAGATAAGTCAGCCAGTACCTTCAGCAGCCATACATGCCCAGGCCATAACACCCCCACCACCATGTTTCACAGATAAGGTGGTATGCTTTGGATCTTGGGCAGTTCCTTCTCTCCTCCATACTTTGCTCTTGCCATCACTCTGATATATGTTAATCTTCGTCTCATCTGTCCACAAGACCTTTTTCCAGAACTGTGGTTGCTCTTTTAAGTACTTCTTGGCAATCTGTAACCTGGCCATCCTATTTTTGCGGCTAACCAGTGGTTTGCATCTTGCAGTGTAGCCTCTGTATTTCTGTTCATGAAGTCTTCTGCAGACAGTGGTCGTTGACAAATCCACACCTGACTTCTGAAGAGTGTTTCTGATCTGTCGGACAGGTGTTTGGGGATTTTTCTTTATTATAGAGAGAATTCTTCTGTCATCAGCTGTGGAGATCTTCCTTGGCCTGCCTGTCCCTTTGCGATTAGTAAGCTCACCAGTGCTCTCTTTCTTCTTAATGATGTTCCAAATAGTTGATTTTGGTAAGCCTAAGGTTTGGCTGATGTCTCTAACAGTTTTATTCTTGTTTCTCAGTCTCATAATGGCTTCTTTGACTTTCATTGGCACAACTTTGATCCTCATGTTGATAAACAGCAACAAAAGTTTCCAAAGGTGATGGAAAGACTGGAGGAAAGACTAGGTGCGGAGAGCTCTCTTATACCTGCATTAAGGGGGCAATTAAACACACCTGAGCAATTACAAACACCTGTAAAGCCGTGTGTCCCAAACATTATGGTGCCCTGAAATGGGGGGGACTATGCATAAACACAGCTGTAATTTCTACATGGTGAAACCAAAATGTATAAAAATACCCTTTAATAAAATCTGACAATGTGCACTTTAACCACATGTGCAATTAGCACAAAAATACACAGCATTACTCAACAGCTAAATGGAGAATGTACTGTAATTAAGCAAACCTTAAAACAGCTTATTTAAGTGTAAAATTAGAGATTACGTAGCAAACAGAGTCCTTTTTCAGAAGTAAACTTCAAGCTCCAACCCATATTTAACACAAGCTATCGCAGTTTGTTTGGTCTTAAAAATATTGATTGAGGTGGGGGGAGAGAAAACAGTGCTGCCAAAACCATGCACACTGTAGGAATTATACCTCAGCCGAGTGTGGTTTGACAGCACTCCAGTCGGCACTGTTCTCCTTTCAAAGCTGAGCTGCCGTCGCTAAGGGAACGGCAGCAAGCTGGAAACCATTAAAAGCCCACATGAGATAAAACTGGCAGCACCCTCACAGAATTCCACTTATTGTCAGTCAAACCACAGGGCTAACCTGTTGCTAACTGCACTGCTCGCTATTAACTTGACTATAGCTTCTGAACGCAAGAGTGGTTTTGGAGAAATATACATGGTTCAACTCAAAAGGACGCAGAGCGTTGGAGTAACACGGCGGGACAGGCAGCGTGTCTGGAGAACATGGATAGATAGTTGGTACACAAAAATGCTGGAGAAACTCAGCGGGTGCAGCAGCATATATGGAGTGAAGGAAATAGGTGACGTTTCGGGCCGAAACCCATCTTCAGACTGATCTGCACTCCAATCAGTCTGAAGAAGGGTTTCGGCCCGAAACATCACCTATTTCACTTCGCTCCATAGATGCTGCTGCACCCGCTGAGTTCACCCAGCATTTTTGTGTCCCTTCGATCTTCCAGCATCTGCAGTTCCTTCTTGAACACATGGATAGATAGTTAATGTTTTGGATTGAGACCCTTATCCATATTCTCCGGCGATGCTGCCTGATCCGCTGAGTTCACCCAGCACTTTGTGCCTTCTATGGATGTGCAAAGTCAAGTCCAACCTTTGGATCGGAAGAAACTGCAGGTGCTGGTTTACACAGTAGACACAAAATGCTGGAGTAACTCAGCGGGTCAGGCAGCATCTCCGGAGAGAAAGAATGGGTGATGTTTTGGGTCGAGACTTTTTCCACGGGATGATGCTTATTTTTTACATTTTTAACAAGGGAATGAACCAGGAGATTTCAAACAGGAAAAAAAAAAATCCTTATGCTAGACATGGTGGTGAAGTGTAGTAACAGGAACTGCATGTGCTTGTTTACCAAGGATAGACACAAAGGGCTGGAGTAACTCAGCGGGTCAGGCAGCTTCTCTGGAGAAGATGGATAGGTGACGTATTGGGTTGGGACCCTTCTTCAGGTCACCAATCTATCCAGAGACCTCCAGGCTTTATGTGTCTTTGTGTATTAACCAGCATCTGAAGTTCCTTGTTTCTACAGGGTTCCACTTGCCCTGGTCACGAGAAGCACATGCACGCAAAACATTGAATGATTCAAGATCCAAACAGATGTCACGCACCCTTTCAGATGCTTCTTGAATGTAGGTGTAGTGTAAAGACAGCAACCCCCTGCACCTAACAGCACAAATTCACTGCCCACCAGACAAGCGCTGCCTAACCTACGCCATTCTACTCTCAAACACCCGACACAGTTGTGTGGCTGGAAGAACCGCTGCCTCACAGCGCCAGAAACGTCGGAGGCTGTTGACTGTGTGGAGTTTGCATGTTCTCCCTCTGACCATGTGGGTTTCTTCCGAGTGCTCCAGTTTCATCCCACGTCCCAAAGAGCACCCTCTGTAAATTTGCCCCTTGTGTGTGGGGAGTGGATGGCAAAGTGGGATAACAGGTCCTTTTCAGAATGGCAGGCAGTGACGAGTGGGATGCCGCAAGGCTCCATGCTGGGACCCCAGTTATTTACAATTTATATTAGCGATTTAGACGAGGGAATTAAATGTGACATCGCCAAGTTTGCGGATGACAGAAAGCTGGGTGGCAGTGTGAGCTGTAAGGAGGATGCTATGAGGCTGCAGGATGACTTGGATAGGTTGGGTGAGTGGGAAGATGCAGTATAATGTGGATAAATGTGAGGTTCATGATTCAAGAGATTCAAGAGAGTTTATTGTCATGTGTCCCAGATAGGACAATGAAATTCTTACTTGAGTGCCCAGGAGCGAAAAAGACTACAAAAAGTAGTAAACACTGCCCAGTCCATCATCGGCTCTGACCTCCCTACCATCGAGGGGATCTATTGCAGTCGCTGCCTCAAAAAGGCTGGCAGCATCATCAAGGACCCACACCATCCTGGCCACTCACTCATCTCCCCGCTATCCTCAGGTAGAAGGTACAGGAGCCTGAAGACTGCAACGTCCAAGTTCAGAAACAGCTTCTTCCCCACAGCCATCAGGCTATTGAACTCAACTCAAACAAAACTCTGAACATTAATAGCCCATTGTCAGTTTATTTGCACTTTATCTGTTTTATTTATTCATGTGTGTATATATTTATACAATGGTATATGGACACACTGATCTGTTCTGTATTCATGCCTACCATATTCTGTTGTGCTGAAGCAAAGTAAGAGATATGAGGTTATCCACTTTGGTGGCAAGAACAGGAAGGCAGATTATTATCTGAATGGTGTCAGATTAGGACCAGGGGAGGTGCAACGAGACCTGGGTGTGCTTGTACATCAGTCACTGAAAGTAAGCATGCAGGTACAGCAGGCAGTAAAGAAAGCTAATGGCATGTTGGCCTTCATTGCGAGAGGATTTAAGTATAGCAGCAAGCAGGTCCCTTGTTCAATCTGAGACATTGTCTGTCCATTCCTTTGGCAGACGCTGCCTGACCAGCTGTGTTTCTTCAGGAATTTGTTCTCAGCTCCAGACTCCAGCATCTGCAGCCTCTCATGTCAAATCCACCCGCATTTATTCCTTTCAGCCTTCATGAAATTGTTATGCAGTTGAACATAGTTTTGTGGCTTTTCTGTCCTTCTCTCCCATAAATGTAATGGATTTTGGTCATTTGCTTTAAGCTACAAGTTCTTTTCTGGTCTGTACGTCATTCCTGCTAACATCTAAAAATGTATACATTTCTGCCTGGAACCCACCTGATGGGCAGAGAATTCCAAAGATTCATAACTCTTGAGATGAAGAAATGTCTCCTGATCTCTATCCTGAATGGCAGAACCCATATTTTTCTCACAGTGACCCAGCTGTACACTCATCCCCCAGTTATAACATTGTCCCCATAACTACTCCGTCAAGCTCCTTACACCATTGAGATCTGGTCTACAATCTATTCCCCCCCGCCCTACATTCCTTCCAATTTGCAACTCTTCAATCCTTTTAACTCGCACCTTCTATCTTTTCATCCCTGGCCTTTGTCCAACCATCTGCCTATTAATGCCCCTGTCCCACTTAGGAATCCTGAACGGAAACCTCTGGAGACTTTGCGCCCCACCCAAGGTTTCCGTGCAGTTCCCGTGGTTGCAGGTAGTGGAAGCAGGTAGGGAGACTGACAAAAACCTCCGGGAACAGCACGGAAACCTTGGGTGGGATGCAAAGTCTCCAGAGTGTCTCCGAGGATCCTCCAGTGCTTCTACGCAGCGGCGGTGGAAAGCATCTTGTCCGGGAACATTACCATCTGGTTTGGGAATTGCTCTGCCAAGGACAAGAAGGCTCTGCAGAGAGTAGTGCGTTCGGCCGAACGCACTATGGGAACTTCACTCATCCCCCTTGCAGGAACTATACAACAGGAGGTGCAACTCCAGAGCAAATAAAATCATGGGAGACCCCTTGCACCCCTGCAACGGACTGTTCCAGCTGCTACGGTCAGGCAAACGCCTCCATTGTCATGCGGTGAGAACGGAGAGGTTGAGAAGGAGTTTCTTCCCAGAGGCAATTCGGATTGTAAACGCCTATCTCACCAGGGACTAACTCTACAGAACGTTTTTCATTCCATTATTTATTATGTAAAAGAATATGTGTGTTATAATAATAATAATAATAATGTTTATTTATATAGCACTTTTCAACAAAATCAATTTGAACCAAAGTGCTTTACAGAGATTGATTAAACTAATTGAACAGATTAAATGTCAATAAATCCATACAAAACAAAAAAGAGAAAAAGAAAAAAAGACACAGAACAGTACACTATAGAACGTCCCCCCACAGCAGAATTCACTGTGAGGTAAGGTACTAAAAATATCCAGTTCTCCCCCTCATAGTCCACCCGAGGTCGGGGTCTATATGTGGCCTCCTCAGCCAACTCGATGTTTTCAGGCCCTCTGCCGCGAAGCTGGATCATCGGCGTCGGGTGAACATGATTGTGTTTATAATTTGTTTGGTTGTTTTGTTGTTTGTCTTTTGCACAAATGTCCGCGAGCATTGCCACTTTCATTTCACTGCACATCTCGTATGTGTATGTGACAAATAAACTTGACTTGACTTGACTTGAGGTTTCCGTTCAGGTTTCCTAAGTGGGACAGGGGCATTACACTCCCTCCCCCCCAACCCGTATCAACCGATTACCTACCACACTTTATCTGCCCTTCCTCTCTTCCAGCTTTCCTGTACAATCAGTCTGAAGAAGGACCACGATCCAAAACACCACCCATCCATGTTCCCCAGAGATGCTGCCTGGCCCACTGAGTTACTGCAGCACTTTGCACCTTTTTTATATATAGCTTAGACCCAGTCTGTTACGTCTCTCTTCGTACAACAAGCCACCATCCCAGGAGTAAATCAGGTGAACCATCACTGGACACCTTCAATTACAATTATAATTCTGCCTTGGGGAAGGAGGTCAGACATGGACACAGACATTGAAATTTACTCAGTTGTAATAGTTTTTTGAAGAGGAAACCTCACATTAACATTACACATGGCATGGAAAGAGAGAAGGGTTTCGGCCCGAAACTTTGCCTATTTCCTTCGCTCCATAGATGCTGCTGCACCCGCTGAGTTTCTCCAGCACTTTTGTCTACCTTCCTAAACGCACCTTTAGTTTACACACACACATATTACCATCTCTGATCTACCACTCCAAAGACGTACAGGTTTGCAAGTTAATCGGCTTTGGTAAAAATTGTAAATTGTCCCTAGTGTGCAGGACAGTGCAAGTGTGCGGGGATCGCTGGTTGACACGGACTCGGTGAGCGGAAGGGCCTGTTTCAGTGCTGTATCTCTAAACTAAACTGAATATGGAAAGTGGGACAACACAGAACTAGTATGAATGGCTGATCGTTGGTGGGCGTGGATTCAGTGGGCCGAAGGGCCTCTTTCCATGCTGTAGCTTTAAACTAAACTAAACCAAACAAATTCTGAAGCCAAAGGTTAATTTGTTATGGGTCAGTATTCTTCAGAACTAACAAGGCTTAAGGCTAATGGTGATGCAATTTGAACATCTTGGTCTTCAAAATAATTAGTAACAAGCACGTTGGAATTGGATTGATGAATTTTATAATATAATAAAAGATTTGATATAATCTTGTCCGAGGCCGTGCATGACAAAATATGGCTGCATCTTCAGCTCTCATTTGAGTGACATCGGTGTGGAAAATGCAATTTTGGAGGTCCAATTACTGAGATTACTCTTGAGGGAGGAATGCAATGCACCCCAATCAATTTGTTTCAGATTCAAGGTCGCCCAAAAGAAAAAGCAATAACAAATCAACAAATCTTGGTTTCTCATTCCTTTGCAGCAAATACAAAAATGTAAAAAATATATATATATATATAGATTGTAAAACTATTGTTACGTCTCTCTTCGTACAACAAGCCACCATCCCAGGAGTAAATCAGGTGAACCATCACTGGACACCTTCAATTACAATTATAATTCTGCCTTGGGGAAGGAGGTCAGACATGGACACAGACATTGAAATTTACTCAGTTGTAATAGTTTTTTGAAGAGGAAACCTCACATTAACATTACACATGGCATGGAAAGAGAGAAGGGTTTCGGCCCGAAACTTTGCCTATTTCCTTCGCTCCATAGATGCTGCTGCACCCGCTGAGTTTCTCCAGCACTTTTGTCTACCTTCCTAAACGCACCTTTAGTTTACACACACACATATTACCATCTCTGATCTACCACTCCAAACACGTACAGGTTTGCAAGTTAATCGGCTTTGGTAAAAATTGTAAATTGTCCCTAGTGTGCAGGACAGTGCAAGTGTGCGGGGATCGCTGGTTGACACGGAGTCGGTGGGCGGAAGGGCCTGTTTCAGTGCTGTATCTCTAAACTAAACTGAATATGGAAAGTGGGACAACACAGAACTAGTATGAATGGCTGATCGTTGGTGGGCGTGGATTCAGTGGGCCGAAGGGCCTCTTTCCATGCTGTGGCTCTAAACTAAACTAAACCAAACAAATTCTGAAGCCAAAGGTTAATTTGTTATTATTCTTCAGAACCAACAAGGCTTAAGGCTAATGGTGATGCAATTTGAACATCTTGGTCTTCAAAATAATTAGTATCAAGCACGTTGGAATTGGATTGATGAATTTTATAATATAATAAAAGATTTGATATAATCTTGTCCGAGGCAGTGCATGACAAAATATGGCTGCATCTTCAGCTCTCATTTGAGTGACATCGGTGTGGAAAATGCAATTTTGGAGGTCCAATTACTGAGATTACTCTTGAGGGAGGAATGCAATGCACCCCAATCAATTTGTTTCAGATTCAAGGTCGCCCAAAAGAAAAAGCAATAACAAATCAACAAATCTTGGTTTCTCATTCCTTTGCAGCAAACACAAAAATGTAAAAAATATATATATATATATAGATTGTAAAACTATTGGATTGCCCTTTGTGGCGAGGAGTCATGTTGAATGAAGAATTGAATTATCTTGGCCTCTATACACTGTGCTACGCCATAATGGTTAGAAATAGAGCATCGTATCTCTAATAACAAATAAATAGTCACAACACAAATAGAAAAACAATATTCAATTTTAAAAACATTGATTCACTAAGAGTTTTAAAAGATGTTGCATTTATGTTCATTCAGAAAGATAATGTATTATCCAAGGGTTAAGAGGAAAGGGTAAAGCTCTGGATAAAATGCAATCTTTCGTATGTGTCGTTTTCATGCCTGCTGCTGTTAGTATAAAGCACTAGTGACTAGGCCAATAACAAGGCGGCACAGTAGCGCAGTAGTAGAGTTGCTGCAAGAGACCCGGGTTCCATCCTGACCACGGGTGCTGTCTATACGGAGTTTGCAACCTTCTCCCCGTGACAACGTGGGTTTTCTCCAGGTGCTCCGGTTTCCTCCCACATTCCGAAGGTGTGGTTTATAGGTTAATTGGCTTGGTAAAAAAAATTGTTAATTTTCCCTAGTGCGTAGGATAGTGTTAGTGTACAGTGTCAGTGGTCGGCACGGATTCGGCGGGCCGTAGGGCATGCGTCCGCAATGTATCTCTATAACCCGGTGGCCCTGATGGCTAAAGGGATCAGGGGGAATGGAGAGAAGGCAGGGATGGGACACTGAGTTGGATGGTCAGCCATGATCATATCAAATGGCGGTGCAGGCTCGAAGGGCCGAATGGCGTACTCCTGCACCTATTTTCTATGTTTCTATGTTTCTATGTAACTGAGGCAACTGTGACAGAGAAACCACAAATATTGAAAAAATAACGTATTTATTTACGTTATTAAAATAACGTAAAAAACAACGGCCAGCTGCGACGTTGAACCTACATCCCGGAGCCTGGGATCTCTCGCCGAGATCGCCAGTGTGTGGAGCTCCGTCTGGCGCGGTCAGTTTGGCTTGGAAGCCGCGGGCTCCGGTGGGAAGGCGGCCGTTCCTGGCACCTCAAGCCGCTGGGGGTTCTCCCGACGCCGGAGTACCATCACCCGGCGAGAACATCGGGCGCCGTGGCGGCGACTGTGGAGGCCTCAATAGGCCCGACTTTGGGTGGACAAGAGGATGGGGACTGGACTTTGTGCCTTCCCCCACAGTGGGAATCACTGTGGGGGGATGTTTTATGTTTGGTGTTGAATTTCTTCATGAATACTATGTTGTATTTTTATTAGTGTGCTGCAAGGACATCTGAATTTCCCCTGAATAAGGGGATTAATAAAGTCTAATCTAATCTAATCTATTTCCATGGGTAGACAAAAATGCTGGAGAAACTCAGCGGGTGAGGCAGCATCTATGGAGCGAAGGAAGTAGGCAATGTTTCGGGTCGAAACCCTTCTTCAGACTCCATAGCTCCTTTCCTGAGTTCTGCAGGTACTGAGAAGATAGACACATGCAGTGCAGGAAGTGGCCCTTTGGCCCATGATGTCAGTGACGACCAGAGGTGATGCCAAGTTAAACTATCCTCATCTGCCTGTGTCTCACAGTCCATCACTTCCAACCGCACACTGAATGTTTCCTCAATTTCAGTCGTAGGATGCTGTGGAGCATCTTGAGAGGTACACAAAAGGCATTTCAGAAATGCTTGCCCACTTCTCTTTATTAAACATCTGACTACTCCTGGAAGTAAAATGAATTGGCTACCCTGGATGCAGAGACTGGACCTACTGAAGAGGACCTACAGGCAGAGCTTGTCGTCACCATTTGATGTTGCCAATGAGTCTTCTACCTTGCTTTAAATTCTCATGTCTTTGGCATTGCAGGATGTAAATGTAACCTGAGCACGTTTTGCTCACCAAGCTGGTGGGATAAATTTATAAAATGACAAACAAACTCCCGCTCCACCTCCTGCAAGATCCTGTAGCTTGGAACAGATTGGAAGCAGTAATCATTTTGTCACCCTCCCACTCAGAAGCTAACTGGCCTTCAGTTTTTTTTTTGTAATGTGATGATGTCATTCTGTAGTGGTCTAGTTCTGAAAGAATGGTATTTACTGCCTGTTAATGGTACTCCTGGAAATATCCAAGTTTGGGTGGCAGCTGGTAGAGCCGCTGGGTCACAAAACCAAGGACCCGGGTTCGATCCTGACCTCGGGTGCTGTCTGTGTGAGGTTTGCACGTTTCCTTGTGACTGAGTGGGTTTCATCCTGGTGCTCCGGTTTCCTCCCCCGTCCCAAAGACGTGCGGGTTTGTAGGCTATTTGGCCTCTGTAAAATACCCCCTTTTGTGTAGGGAGCGGTTGAGAAAGAGGGATAACATGGAACTAGTGTGACTGATGGTCAGCGTGGACTTGGTGGGCTGAAGTGCCTGTTTCCATGTGTATCTTTAAGACATTTGGCCAAGTACCAAGAATAGAATAGAATGCCTTTTATTGTCATTCAAACAGACAAGATTTGAACTAAATTTCATTCTTGTAGTCATGACATTACAAAAAAAAAAACAAGACACACACTTAACACAATTTTACACAATTCTCCAACACCTCCTCACTGTGATGGAAGGCAAAAGTCTTATCTCTTCCCTTTGTTCTTCTCCCGCGGTCCAGCAGTCCAACTGCACCATCGATGCGACTGGGGCTCAGGATGTTAAAGCCCCCGGCGGGCGATGGTAAGTCCCGCGGCCGTTTAAGCTGCGCGGGGCGATGTTAGGCCTCGCTCCGAGTCATTTAAACCCCGCGATTCCGGCGGGAGAAGTTGCCTTTGCGGTAGCTCCGAAAAGCGGTCTCCCACCAGGGACCCGCGAGCTCCCGATGTTCCTGTCCACCGGGCCTGCGGCCGGAGCCTCTGAAGCTCCAAGCCACCACAGCTCACCCCGCTCCGAAGTCGGGTTGCAGCCACGCGCCACCACAGCTCACCCCGTTCCAAAGTCGACCAGCTCTGCGATGGCGAGTCCTCAGGCTCCGCGACTGGAGCCCTCAGGTTGGAGGCCTCCGCCCCCCCCCCCCCCCCCACCCCCCACATATACACAGCAAAAAAATAATAAAAATTAAAACCATAAAACATACATCTAACGGGATAGGAAAGGTTGCCGTTTACAAGCCTAACGTGGTCAAGTTGGTTGGCGTGAGATATGCATCATGGTCATCTTGGGTGCGCGGGACCAAATGGACCTGCCTGTATGATTATATACATTTCTAATAATACCCAGAGGAGATTCATGAGGCAATTCCTGAAATGTGTTTTCCCACCAGTAAATGGGAACTTACAGAATTTGCGAGTATATTCATACGTGAAGGACTGCAGCAATGCAAGAAGGCAGCTCATCACCTGCTTGTCAAAGGTAGTTGGGAATGGACAGGCGTGAGAAGCCACATCTCCAAATGAATAAAAGTAAAATACAAGCCAGCAGTCAAAGCAATTCAGTCAAAGCTTCCCAAAGCTCCTTCCCTACTCCTTGCCCAAAGGATGTTCTTGCTGAGTACATTCAAAGCTGGGAGCAACAGATAGAATGTAGAACTGTACAGCACAGGAACAGGCTCTTCAGCACAATGTTTGTGTCGATCGTACTGCAAAGACCAGCTCGAATCTGCCTGCAAATGATCCATATCCATGTACCTGTCCAAAAGTCTCTGAAATACCATGATGGCATTTGCCTCCACCACCACCCCCGGCAGCACATTCCATACACACTCCATCCTCTGTGCAAAAACCTTGCCCCGCACATGTCCTTTAACCTCTCCTCTCACCTTGGAGTTATGCCCTCTAGTATTAGATCTTTCCATCCTAGGAAAAAGATTATGACTGTCTACCCCACCTATGCCTCTCATAATTTTATATACTTCCATCAGGTCTCCCCACAACTTCTGGTGTTCCGCAGTAAACAATCCAACCTCTCCTTCTAGCTAATACTCTAATACTCTAACCCAGGCATCATTCTGGCAGTCTGAAGAAGGGTCCCCACCCGAAACATTGCCTATCCATGTTCTCCCGCGATGCTGCCTGAATCACTGAGTTACTCTAGCATATTATGTCTATCATTCTGGTAAATCTCCTCTGTACCCTTTCCTTCCTGTAATGGGGCAATATGATTCCTGTAATGGGTCAATATGCTTCCTGTAATGGGGCAATATGCTTCCTGTAATGGGGCAATATGCTTCCTGTAATGGGGCAATATGCTTCCTGTAATGGGGCAATATGCTTCCTGTAATGGGCCAATATGCTTCCTGTAATGGGGCAATATGCTTCCTGTAATGGGGTAATATGCTTCCTGTAATGGGGCTTCCTGTAATGGGGCAATATGCTTCCTGTAATGGGGCAATATGCTTCCTGTAATGGGCAATATGCTTCCTGTAATGGGGCAATATGCTTCCTGTAATGGGGCAATATGCTTCCTGTAATGGGGCAATATGCTTCCTGTAATGGGGCAATATGCTTCCTGTAATGGGGCAATATGCTTCCTGTAATGGGCAATATGCTTCCTGTAATGGGGCAATATGTTTCCTGTAATGGGGCAATAATATGCTTTCTGTAATGGGGCAATATGCTTCCTGTAATGGGGGGCAATATGCTTCCTGTAATATGCTTCCTGTAATGGGCAATATGCTTCCTGTAATGGGGCAATATGCTTCCTGTAATGGGGCAATATGCTTCCTGTAATGGGGCAATAATGGGCAATATGCTTCCTGTAATGGGCAATATGCTTCCTGTCATGGGGCAATATGCTTCCTGTAATGGGCAATATGCTTCCTGTCATGGGGCAATATGCTTCCTGTAATGGGGCAATATGCTTCCTGTAATGGGGCATATGCTTCCTGTAATGCTTCTTCCTGTAATGGGGCAATATGTAATGGGGCAATATGCTTCCTGTAATGGGGCAATATGTTTCCTGTAATGGGGCAATATGCTTCCTGTCATGGGGCAATATTTTTCCTGTAATGGGGCAATATGCTTCCTGTAATGGGCAATATGTTTCCTGTAATGGGGCAATATGTTTCCTGTAATGGGGCAATATGGTTCCTGTAATGGGGCAATATGCTTTCTGTAATGGGGCAATATGCTTCCTGTAATGGGGCAATATGCTTCCTGTAATGGGGCAATATGCTTCCTGTAATGGGGCAATATGCTTCCTGTCATGGGGCAATATGCTTCCTGTAATGGGCAATATGTTTCCTGTAATGGGGCAATATGCTTCCTGTAATGGGGCAATATGCTTCCTGTAATGGGGCAATATGCTTCCTGTAATGGGGCAATATGCTTCCTGTCATGGGGCAATATGCTTCCTGTAATGGGGCAATATGCTTCCTGTAATGGGGCAATATGGTTCCTGTAATGGGGCAATATGCTTCCTGTAATGGGGCAATATGCTTCCTGTAATGGGGCAATATGCTTCCTGTAATGGGGCAATATGCTTCCTGTAATGGGGCAACCAGAACTGCATGGAGATTTTTTGACATGAAGGAAACGTGGGGAGTATGATGATTGGGCTGGAAAGGGCACTTGGTCTAGATCGGCCATCTTCACAGAATGGCGGAGCAGGCAGAAGGAGTCACCAGGATCACTCCAACCTCTACTCCATGTTGATGCTGATAGATCACATTCTGCGGCATTGTGGAGACAAGCGACTGTTTTATGGAGCAAACGCAAACGTGATCTGGCAAAACCGCACTGGAGGAAGTAGTTTGAATACATGGGGGCATTCAGAATCAGCCGGGAAATGCAGGAGCCAATTTTAAGCGCAACAACTGTGCAATAACGTTCCATGGAAGAAAAGACCTGATGTGTACAGTAACCATATAACCATATAACAATTACAGCACGGAAACAGGCCATCTCGACCCTACAAGTCCGTGCCGAACAACTTTTTTCCCTTAGTCCCACCTGCCTGCACTCATACCATAACCCTCCATTCCCTTCTCATCCATATGCCTATCCAATTTATTTTTAAATGATACCAATGAACCTGCCACCACCACTTCCACTGGAAGCTCATTCCACACCGCTACCACTCTCTGAGTAAAGAAGTTCCCCCTCATGTTACCCCTAAACTTCTGTCCCTTAATTCTGAAGTCATGTCCTCTTGTTTGAATCTTCCTTATTCTCAAAGGGGAAAGCTTGTCCACGTCAACTCTGTCTATCCCTCTCATCATTTTAAAGACCTCTATCAAGTCCCCCCTTAACCTTCTGCGCTCCAGAGAATAAAGACCTAACTTATTCAACCTATCTCTGTAACTTAGTTGTTGAAACCCAGGCAACTGAAAGATACTCAGAGTAATTAGTTGCGACTTTCAAAGTAGAGGGCAAAAAGAGACAGGAAATTACCAAATGAGGTACAAAGCAATGTTATGAGAAAATTAACTGATTACCAATTTTTCATAATTGTTGAAGGCCAATTCCGCCAAGGAAGCAATCTATGCGACGGCCAGCTGCATTGATCCACAGGGTACACTGACCACACGTTCAAGCTTCAGGATCAATGCTTGTCAGTTACCCATGCTGATGTATTGAGTTGCATCTCAAAACCATTTAACACAAGAACGAATGCGCTCAGTGATGAGACAGGCACCAGTTCTTGATGAAGTTCATTATCAAATGTGCCATCACCTTCGATTCAGTCCAAAACTTGTATAAATTACAATGCACAGCTTGCCAATAGCTTCAGCACATAGTTAATCTATCAGCCTAGAGGAATGCTGAGGGTCCAATGATCGACAACCAATATTAACCCTCTCTACATAGTCATACAGCATGGAAACAGGCCCTTCAGCCCAACTCATCCATGCAAACCTAGAATCCCCATCTACGCTAATCCCACCTGGCCACATTCGGTCCGTATCTCTCTAAACCTTTCCGATCCATGTACTCGTCCAAATGGTTTTAAAATTATTTTACAGCACCTGCCTCAACTACCTCTTCTGGCAGCTCGTACCATGACAAAACTACCCCTCAGATTCCTGTCCTTTCCCCTCTCACAATCCTATGCCCTCTGGTTCTTGATGCCCCTACTCTGGGTAAAATAACTGTGCATTCACCCTATCTAATCCCCTCATCATTTTACACACCTCTCTATAAGATCACTTTTAGCCTTCTGCGCTTCAAGAAATAAAGCCCTAAGATCACTGCTCACCCTCATCTATGCTAGTCTCATTTGCCCATGGTTGACTCGTATCCCTTTAAGCCTTTCCTATCCATGTGCCTGTCCAAATGTCTTTTAAATGTTGTTGTAACCACATTACATCCTCAAGGGGCTGTCCCACTTGGGAGACCTAATTGGCGTGTTTAGAAGAGTTTGAAAAAATGACATGTTGAAGACCTCCTTCGATCTACTTCGACTATGTTGAAGACAAGCTTCAACTAGCTATGACTAACTTTGGGAAGATTGGACACCGAATAGTGGAGAGTGAAGACGACCTCCTTCGACTATGATGAAGACTATCTTCGACTACCATGGACTACCTTTGACTACCCTCGATTACCTACGACTAACATGCCGACCTACTACGACCCACTACGACTAAACCTACGAGTAAAAAAAGTATCCATTTTTTCCACGGCGATATTTACTTATTCGCGGGCATTTTTTAACATGTTGAAAAAAACGCCGCGACCTAGCTGAGGCCTCGAGTACGCGGAGATCACTCTCGAGCATGAAGGAGAGTTACGAAGACCTCCTGCGACCTCGTGTCGACCATGCTGCGAGTATGAGTCAAGGGCAAACTCGCCAGAACTCGCGGATTAGGTCGCCCAAGTGGGACAGGCCCTTCACCAAATTATATTTTATGGGCAAATAGAAATTATTTTTGGCAAACATTTATCTATTGCTTCATCAGCCCATCAGGAGCCAATGTCCAGCCCAGTGGATGGCAACAAATTATCCAGGTAGCCTTTCTGGATTTGCTCTTCACCTACTAACCCGGTTGTTTCATCAATACGACAGCCTGAACGGTTTATTTACCACAGTAGAGGGAACCACTGTTTACTGGAGATGTAATAACAAGGAACTGCAGGTGCTGGTTTATAGCAAAGAAAGATACAAAGTGCTGGATTAACTCAGTGGGTCAGGCAGCATCCCTGGAGAACACGGAGAGGTGGCGTTTTGGATCGGAGTCTAAGGAGCGACACAATGGTCCCGACCCGAAACATCATCTATGCATGTTCTCTAGGGATGCTGCCTGACCCGCTGAGTTACTCCAGCACATCGTGTCCTTTTGTGTAAGCCAGCATCTGAAGTTCCTTGTTTCTATATCCTGGTGGCCATGGCGCGCTGCGGAATGGCTGGGTTAATTAATCAGTGGAAGCAGTATGTTGCAAAAAGTCTGAAACAAACGAAAGACTCACATGAAGGCGCTAGGAACCTTACCTTTCCACTTCCTCCTTCCCGATGATCTGCTGGGCTGGCTTTGGCCGTGTTTGTTCTTGAGTCCTGTCGGCCTCCAGCTCCTGTTCCAGCGAGGAGCTGGTGCTCCCTTCCCTGCTGATGTTGCTACTGCGGCCGGGGCTGTTGTCCGCAGAAGCCCGGCTGGGTGAGTCCGTGTTCTGTTTCAACGTCTGCAATTTGGCCAGCGGAATGATGTCGCAGTTCTGCGGCCGGTGCCAGACTGTCCTCTGTGTCGTGGCATTGTAATAGTAAAACCGGGACGTGTTGGGATCGAAGAGTTCCCACCACTGATTCTCGTTGGTCCGCTTTATCCGGACACCAGAAGGAGGATCCCAGACGCATTCTCCTGTGATGAGGTTCGCGTACATGCGCTCTCTAGTGCGAGGCTCAATAATCTCCACCCATTCCAGCCTTCAAGAAAAAGAAAATGTTATCAAAGCACCTGCAAACAGACAACAGACACAGCAGTAGGCCATTCGGCCCTTCTAGCCAGCACCGCCATTCAATGTGATCATGGCTGATCATCCCCAATCAGTACCCCGTTCCTGCCTTCTCCCCATATCCCCTGACTCCGCTATCGTTAAGAGCCCTATCTAGTTCTCTCTTGAAAGTATCCAGAGAACCGGCCTCCACCGCCCTCACATGAAGTTCCTAGCGCCTGAGGCAGAGAATTCCACAGACTCACAACTCCCTGTGAGAAAAAGTGTTTCCTCATCTCCATTCTAAATGGCTTACCCCTTATTCTTAAACTGTGGCCCCTGGTCCTGGACTCCCCTGATATCGGGAACATGTTTCCTGCCTCTAGCGTGTCCAAACCCTTAGCAATCATATATGTTTCAATAAGATCTCCTCTCATCCTTCAAACTCCAGAGTGTACAAGACACATGAATGTATGCACATGCCTATGTTCTTTCAAACAAATACTTTTAGGTTTGGAGGCAGAAAGAAGAATGCTGGTTTACAAAGCGCTGGAGTAATTCAGCGGGTCAGGCAGCATCCCTGGAGAACATGGATGGGTGACATTTCATGTCAGGACCGCTCTTCAGGCAGATGTCCTACATTTAGGTTTAGGGTGGCTGCAACTCCATTAATAAATATTTATTCAAGATGACAATTTTAGTTTAGTTTAGTTTACACTATGGAAACAGCAAAAGTCACAAGGTGCTGAAATAACTCAGCGGATCAGACAGCATCGCTGGAGAACATGGAAAGGTGACGTTTCGGATTGAAACCCTTCTTCGGACTGTTTGTGGGGAAGGGTTGGAAGAGAAATCTGGCAGGATAGAGCTTGGCAAGTGATAGGTGGATACAAGTGCAAGAGATTTTTGAGAGGCAGATGGTTGGAGAATGGCCAGAGATAAAAAGACAGAAGGTGAGAGGATTGAAGAGCTACAAATTGTTACGCTAAAGGAAAGGATGTAGTTGGAAGGGAGACAGGAGACGGAAGGCCGAAGAAGGGTCCCAACCCAAAACATCTCCAATCCGTGTTCACCAGAGATGCTGCCTGATTTGCTGAGTTACTTTTTGAGTCTTTTTTTACAAACCAGCATCTTTAGTTCTTTCTTCAGTCTGAAGAAGGTTTTCGGCCTGAAACGTCGCCTATTTCCTTCCCTCCATAGATGCTGCTGCACCCGCTGAGTTTCTCCAGCAATTTTGTGTATCTTCGATCTTCCAGCATCTGCAGTTCCTTCTTGAACACTGTGTATACTCCACTGCGATATCTCCTCAAGGTATACCTACTTTGGAGAAGTTCTCCTCCTCTCTCCGGAGACAGTTTCACAACCTCCTCTCTAACTGCACACCCTCTGTGATTCCACCCTGCTCTCCAACAAAAAGAACATCAGTCTGAAGAAGGGTTTCGGCCCGAAACGTCGCCTATTTCCTTCGCTCCATAGATGCTGCTGCACCCGCTGAGTTTCTCCAGCAATTTTGTGTACCTTCGATCTTCCAGCATCTGCAGTTCCGTCTTGAACATCTTTAGTTCTTTGTTCATCCAGCCCACCGAGTCCATTGATCACTCATTCACACTAGTTCTATGTTACCCCATCTTCTCATCACACACACACATTAGGGACATTATTTTTTTTAAGAGGCCAATTAACTTGCAAACCCGCATGACTTTAGGATGTGGGGGAAAAGAAACGGAGAGCCAGAGGGAAGCCACGCAGTCACAGGAAGGACATGCCAACTCCACACACAGACAACAGCCGAGGTCAGGTACAAACCCGGCTCTCAGGCACTATGAAGCTGCACCACTTTGAAAACTCTTTCACCATTTGGTGAAATGATCCTCGTAGATTGCGACTATTTTTGATTGAAAAAGTTGAAATAATTGAACCCACATGGATCCTATATTTTTTCAGCTGAGGCACAAAGCCTGTTATCTCCAAACTGATACGTTTTCTTCCTGAGCTGCCTAAGCCTAATCCTGTTCTCCGGCTTGCTCCCTAAAGCCGTCAGAACAATTTAATTCCCTTAAGTTATGGATTCAGTTAATTTAATAAAAATATAGAAAATAGGAACAGGAGTTTTGTTGTACAGACACTTGAATCCGCAGTGTGGTTCAATAAAGTTGTAGCTGGTCTCATCCTGGCCTCAGCTTCACGGTTTCCCTAACCTTGAACTCTCCTATTGACAAAAGGACCTGCTTCGCTCAGTCTTGATAATATTTAATGATTCCGTCTCCACGGCTCTTTAGGGCAGACAAATCTACGGATTCACGACCTTCAGAAAAGAAATTCTTCCGCATCTCAGTTTTAAATGGTATTCTGAAATGTTATGTACTAACCCTACCTCATCTCACCCGACCCCACCTCACCCCACCCCACCCCAACTCACCACCATCTCACCCCACCCTACCACCACCTCACCTCACCTCACCCCACCCCACCACCACACACCACCATCTCACCCCACCCTACCACCACCTCACCCCACCACCTCACCCCACCCACCACCACCTCACCCACCACCCCACCCCACCACCACCTCACCCCCCCCACCCCCTCACCCCACCCCACCCCAACTCACCCCACCCCACCCTCGCCCCCCCCACCAACAACTCACCCCACCCCCCCTCACCCAACCCCACCACCACCTCACCCCACCCAAGACTGGATAGACTTTCTAGAATTTAGGAGATTGACAGGGGATCTTATAGAAACTTACAAAATTCTTAAGGGGTTGGACAGGCTAGATGCAGGAAGATTGTTCCCGATGTTGGGGAAGTCCAGGACAAGGGGTCACAGTTTAAGGATAAGGGGGAAATCCTTTAAAACCGAGATGAGAAGAACCTTTTTCACACAGAGAGTGGCGAATCTCTGGAACTCTCTGCCACAGAGGGTAGTCGAGGCCAGATCATTGGCTATATTTAAGAGGGAGTTAGATGTGGCCCTTGTGGCTAAGGGGATCAGGGGGTATGGAGAGAAGGCAGGTACGGGATACTGAGTTGGATGATCAGCCATGATCATATTGAATGGCGGTGCAGGCTCGAAGGGCTGAATGGCCTACTCCTGCACCTAATTTCTATGTTTCTATGTTTCACCCATCCCACCACCCCCCTCACCCCCAGCCCGACCCACCCCACCCCCCTCACCCCACCCAACCACCCCACCCAACCCCACCTCCCCCACCCCACCACCACCCCACCCCACCCCGACCCACCCACCACTGGTTGGTTGAGTGATTGATTGAGCATGGTAGCAAACCCTTCGGCCCACCGAGTCCATGCCCACCATCGCTCACCCGTTCACACCAGTTCAACATTATCCTACTTTCTGATCCACTCCCGACACACTAGGGTAATGGCAATTTACAGAGGCTGATTAACCCACAAACCCGCACGTCTTTGGGATATGGGAGGAAACCGGAGCACCTGGAGGAAACCCCCGTGGTCACTGGGAGAACGTACAAAAAGACAGCACCCGAGGTCAGGATGGAACTCGGATCTCCGGCGCTGTGAGGCAGCGGCTCTACCAGCTTCACCACACTGACGCCCTCATTTTAAAATTGTATTTAGACATTTTCTTAGGTTTAGGCCTATTATTATCATGTGTAGCGAGGTACAGTGAAAAGCTTTGTTTTGCATGCCTCTATCTAAGGGACGTACAGTATACCAGATGCCGTCTCCAAAGAGCAGCCAGCATCATCAGAGATTTACACCACCCTGGCCACGTTCCACCCCTGCCATCGGGAAGAAGGTACAGGAGCCTGAAACCTGTAACGTCCAGGTTCAGGAACAGCTTCTTCCCTACAACCATCAGGTTATTGAACAAAGTAAACTAAACTCCAAAGTACAGCCTGGGTTGCACTTGGGACTGTGTTTTTTTGTTTTTCTGCTCCACCATATTGTTATATTTAATGAATTGAACTTTTTTGTTTGTTTGTTGTGTTATCTATTGTGCACTGTGTTTACAAAGCTATTGTGCTGCTGCAAGTAAGAATGTCAGCGTTCTGTTTCAGGACATGTTCCTTGTACACCGGTCACTGAAAGTTGGTGTGCAGGTACAGCAGGCAGTGAAGAAAGCTAATGGAATGTTGGCCTTCATAACAAGAGGATTTCAGTATAGGAGTAGAGAGGTTCTTCTGCAGTTGTATAGGGCTCTAGCGAGACCACATCTAGAGTATTGTGTACAGTTTTGGTCTCCTAATTTGAGGAAGGACATCCTTGTGATTGAGGCAGTGCAGTGTAGGTTCACGAGATTGATCCCTGGGATGGCGGGACTGTCATATGAGGAAAGATTGAAACGACTAGGCTTGTATTCATTGGAGTTTAGAAGGATGAGGGGAAGGGATCTTATAGAAACATATAAAATTATAAAAGGACTGGACAAGCTAGATGCAGGAAAAATGTTCCCAATGTTGGGCGAGTCCAGACCAGGGACCACAGTCTTAGAATCGAGGGGAGGTCATTTAAGACTGTGAGAAAAAACTTTTTCACCCAGAGAATTGAGAATTTATGGAATTCCCTGCCTCAGAGGGCAGTGGAGGCCAAGTCACTGGATGAGAGAGTTAGATAGAGCTCTAGGGGCTAGTGGAGTCAAGGGAGGGGAGAAGGCAGGCACGGGTTATTGATAGGGGATGATCAGCCATGATCACAATAAATGGCAGTGCTGGCTCGAAGGGCCGAATGGCCTCCTCCTGCATCTATTTTCTATGTTTCTATGTTTCTAGGACACATGGCAATAAAACACTCTTGATTATCCAGTCAAATCTGGAACACTAGATATCAATACTATCAAACCAAACTCAAGGTGCAATAAAGATAGACACAAAACACTGGAGTCACTCAGCGGGATAGGCAGCATCTCTGGAGAGAAGGAATGGGTGATGTTTCCGATCGAGACCCTTCTTCAGACTGGAAGTCCGGAGAGAGGGAGACTGGGTTGAGAAAAGGGGAAGGCACAGAGTGCAGAATATGGTTGTCATCATGAAAGTGCAACAGTTCCAGAGACAGAGTCACACGAGGTACCGCGATGCCCGCAGTGGTAACTGTGGCAGGCTTTGCGCGGGGGGTACTTTTAAACATGGGCCGAGTGGGGTCTCTGGAACCAATGGCAAATATCCAAGCCCAATGGCTGTGAGGGTTCCTACAATGTGCTGAACCTTGTAAACAATGTAAGAAGATTGCCAGTGCTCCTAATCTGTTTTCACACTGCAGCTTGATATTGTGGAAGCCGTTACAAAACACTTCTTTGTCTTCTATCATTTCAAAGTAAACCTCGAGAATGTTGGTCATGAGACGAGATTAAATATTTAGGCTTGTTGTCAAAGCCAAATAGACATCAAAAATTATGAAAGGTTTTCACAGGGCACAGTGGCGAAGGTGGGGAGTAAAGGGCCTGTACGACTTGGCTGTCATTTACGTGACAGTCATCATGCGTCTGCACAGCCGTCTGGAGCGCGTGACGTCATTTGAATACCCAGTTTAGTATATTTACCCAGTTTATGATATTTATGGTGATTTTCTAAAATGTTCCAGTTTCTTGAGTGGTGCTAGCAATTGGAAAAAATGCAGATGTGATTTTAAAAAAGAGGTAAATGAAAAGTAGCAAGCTGCAGACCAAATTAATCTGTGGGAAGGAACTGCAGATGCTGGTTTAAATTGAAGATAGACACAAAATGCAGGAGTAACACAGCGGGACCGGCAGCATCTCTGGAGAGAAGGGATGGATGATGTTTCAGTCTGAAGAAGGGTCTCGACCCGATACGTCACCCATTCGACCCGAAATGTCACCCTGTCCCACCTGGCCATCATGTACGTGACAGGCCGATAGCGCGCAAAGATTTTGTGCAGCACGAAATCTTGGCACGCTGCGCGGTACCGCGTGCAACTCCACACTCCTCCACGCCACTCCATGCGCCCGTCCTGCGCTACCCACACGCTACCAGGTCGTGTAAATGGCGCGTAAATGACGGCCAAGTGGGACAGGCCCTTAAGACACAAAATGGTGGAGTGACTCAGCGAGACAGACAGAAGCACAATGGTCAATGTACTGTCATGTGCAGCTGGTACAGTGAAATACATTTAAATGGGTGACGTTTCAGATCGAGACCCTTCTTCAGATGTTGATCAGTTTGAAATAAACTCAACAAGTGAAAGAGAAGCTCTCCTCGTTCACCTCCTGCACCCCTCGAAGAAGATTGCAAAATGTGGTGACCACTGCCCAGCCCATCACGGGTACCATCCTCCCCACCATCAAAGGGATCTACAGGAGTCACTGCCTCAATGAGGCAGCCGGCATCATCAGAGACCCACACCACCCTGGCCACATACTCATTTCACCCCTGCCATCGGGACAAAGGTACAGGAGCCTGAAAACTGTAACGTCCAGGTTCAGGAACAGCTTCTCTGCAACCAGCAGGCTATTAAACATGACAATCTCTAAATAAGCTCCAAACTATAGACTTGGGAGCATTATTTTTGACTTAGCACAATTATTATTTATTTACAGGTCTTTTTATATTTTTAATATATTATTATTTTATATTTATTATTGTTGTGCGTGTGTGTGTGTGTGTGTGTACACATATATATATATATTATATGTTTATATGTGTATATATATATACACACACAATAGTATATGTTATATACACACAAATATATATATGTATATATATACACACACACTTATAATATATATACACATATATACACACACAATAGTATATGTTATATACATACACAAATATATATATATATCTAAGGTACACAAAAATGCTGCAGAAACTCAGCGGGTGCAGCAGCATCTATGGAGCGAAGGAAATAAGCAACGTTTCGGGCCGAAACCCTTCTTCAGACTGATCGGGGGTGGGGGGGGCGGGGACAAGAAAGGAAAAAGGAGGAGAAGTCCGAAGGCTGGGGGATAGGAGGAGACAGCAGGGGGACTGAGGAAAGGGAGGAAATAGCAAGGACTAACAAAATTGGGAGAATTCGATGTTCATGCCCCCAGGATGCAGACTCCCCAAGTGGAATATGAGGTGCTGTTCCTCTAATTTCCGGTGCTGCTCACTGTGGCCATAGAGGAGACCCAGGACAGAGAGGTCGGAGACGGAGTGGGAGGGGGAGTTGAAGTGCTGAGCCACCAGGAGGTCAGCTTGGTTATTGCGGACCAAGCGGAGGTGTTCGGCGAAACGATCGCCCAACCTCCGCTTGGTCTCACCGATATAGATCTGCTGACATCTAGAGCAGCGGATGCAATAGATGAGGTTGGAGGAGATGCAGGTAAACCTCTGTCGCACCTGGAACGACTGCTTGGGTCCTTGAACGGAGTCGAGGGGGGAGGTAAAGGGACAAGTGTTGCATCTCTTGCGGGTGCAAGGGAAAGTGCCCGGGGAGGGGGTGGTATGAGAGGGAAGGGAAGAATTGACAAGGGAGTTATGGAGGGAGCGGTCTTTGCAGAAGGCAGATATGGGGGGAGATGGGAAGAGGTGGCGAGTGGTGGGGTCACGTTGGAGGTGGCGAAACTGACGGAGGATTACTTTTGTATGTGACGGCTGGTGGGGTGAAAGGTGAAGACTAGGGGGACTCAGCCCTTGTTCCGAGTGGGGGGATGGGGAGAGAGAGCAGTGTTGCGGGGTATGGAAGAGACCCTGGTGCGAGCCTCATTTATGATGGAGGAGGGAAACCCCCGTTCCCTGAAGAATGAGGACATTTCAGATGTCCTGATGTGGAATGCCTCATCCCTGGAGTAGATGCGGCGTAGACGGAGGAATTGGGAGTAGGAGATCCTTACAGGAAGCAGGGTGGGAAGAAGTATAGTCCAGATAGCCATGGGAGTCAGTGGGTTTATAGTGGATGTCGGTCAGAAGTCTATCACCTGCAATGGAGATGGTGAGTTCAAGGAATGGTAAGGAAGTGTCGGAAATGGTCCAGGTGTATTTGAGTGCCGGATGGAAGTTAGTGGTGAAGTGGATGAAGTCAGTCAGTTGTGTGTGGGTGCAGGAGGTGGCACCAAAGCAGTCGTCGATGTAGCGGAGGTAGAGGTCGGGGATGGGGCCTTGGTATGTATTGAACAAGGATTGTTCAACGTACCCGACAAAGAAGCAGGTGTAGCTGGGGCCCATGCGTGTGCCCATAGCTACGCCTTGTGTTTGGAGGAAATGGGAGGAGTCAAACGTAAAGTTGTTGAGGGTGAGGACCAACTCCGCTAGGCGGAGGAGAGTGTCAGTGGCCGGGTATGGGTTGCTTCTCTGGTCGAGGAAGAACCGGAGGACTTTGAGACCATCGTGGTGGGGGATGGAGGTGTAGAGTGACTGGACGTCCATGGTGAAGATGAGGGGGTGAGGGTCTAGAGAATGGAATGCGCGGAGACGACGGAGAGTGTCTGAGGTGTCTTGAACATAGGTAGGGAGGGATTTAACCAAGGGGGATAGGATGGAGTTAAGGTATGTGGAAATGAGTTCGGTGGGGCATGAACAGGCAGAGACAATGGGTCTTCCGGGACAGTCAGGTTTGTGGATTTTAGGGAGAAGGTAAAATCGGGCCGTGCGGGGCTGGGGAACGATGAGGTTGGAGGCTCGGTCGGGCAGGGCATAGGAGTTGATGAAGTCGGTGATGGTGCTGGGGATGGTGGCCTGGTGCTCGTCAGTGGGGTCATGGTCCAGGGGTAAGTAGGAGGAGGTGTCCGAGAGTTGGCGCGTGGCCTCAGCTTATATATATATATATATATATATATGTGTATATACACACACACAATATATATAATATATACATATATGTACACACATACGCATGCACACACTGAACTTTTTAAAATGTTTATTGTAGGTTTTACATAGTGTTATGTTTACATTCCTTTTGCACTTCTGTAAGTAAGAATGTCATTGTTCTGTTTCGGGACATATGACAATAAGACACTCTCTCTCTCTCTTATATTCCTGAACAATGTTGGTGATATTTTTCTGTTCAGTTATCTGAACCCCATGTCTAAATACCGGAGTACATGAGTCGGTCAACCAGTGTTTGGACCACATTAGAATAAACACAAGACCCAATTTCTCGAATGAGCAGTTTCCAATATAATGCCTCATTGGCTGAGTATGCATCAGTGCATTTCCAATGTTTCTCCACCCAACCATTTGAACAGGGGTAAGGCATGGGGAATGTTATTGCGTTCCACCAACAGATGAAGACCTGTGTCAGGACCAGACATTTAACAAATGAACCGAAGGTAGGCACAAAAAACTGGAGCAATTCAGCGAGACAGGCAGCATCTCTGGAGAGAAGGAATGGGTGGTTTTGGGTCGAGACCCTTCTTCAGATTTCTAAAAACGCGTCTTGACCCGAAACATCACCCATCCCTTCCCTCCAGAGATGCTGCCTGTCCTGCTGAGTTACTCCAGCATTTTGTATCTATATTCGGTTTAAATCAGCATCTGCAGTTCCTTCGTAAACATGACAAATGAACCTTACAGGACCCTAAAGTGGAATGACATTTGAGTCAATTAACAATGCTCTTTCTACATCCTGCATCATATTTTTATGTTGCACTTAACTGTCCAGCAAGTTAATAACTTGACACATGCAATTCTAAATGCAGCTTACTTGTCCTTAACTCATTTCTCAAAGAGTTTTAAAATAGTAAAATTTCTCTCTGCTTTAATTTTTTTTTCTTTCTCTTCCGGTGTCTAATGAAATCCGGGCCACTCATAAATAATGACATGGCTCTGAAGAATTTCCTTTTATATAGCATCAACAAATGGCAAGACATTGCAGCAGGATATGTCAAACTCAATCTGACAACCTGAGAGATCAGAACAGGTGGACAAGGAAGTGGGTGTTAAAAAGTCATGTGAAGTAAGAGAGAAGTTGAGAGGAGGAGAGGTTTTAGTGAGAACATTCCACAGCTTATAGTCCAAGCAGCTGAGGACGCAGCTGTCAGTGGTGGGAGTGAATAAAACTGGTTACCTGCAAGAGTCAGAGTTCAAGTCAAGGATGCAAGAGGACAGTTTTAATGAGGCAGCAAGTCGGCATTTAGGTTCTATAATTATTTTATGTGCAATACCAATACCCTTCTAAAAACATGGAATGTAGAATGACCTATAATAGCGCATGCTTATGCAAACATCATTTATGTAAACCAGTGGTTCTGCCAAGGTCCACTGAAATCTCCTGTTGTTAATCATTAAAACTCCCCTGCCCCTTACCATACTGACCTTTCTGTCCTGGGTCTCCTCCATTGAGAGAGTCAGCCCACACACAAACTGGAAGAATATATTCTGCTTGGGTAGCTTACAATCCAACGGGCTGGATATTAAATTCTCCAATTTTGGGTAACTGACCTATACCTAGGGTTGCCAACTTTCTCACTCCCAAATAAGGGACAAAAGGTCAACATAAGGAACAGATTCCCGACGGCAATTCGTTGACCGACTGGGCCGTGTCTGGGTGAACGATGAGTTGTCCCGGGTGCTGGACTGCACACAAAGCCCAGCCGGCGGGCCAGCTGAGGAGTTTTGGCCCAAGCCATGTCACGTCACGCGCAAAGTCCGGCGCCCCATCCAACTCATGACCCGATGATCGGCCGTGAGAAGGAGGGGTGGTGGTGGTGTCGGCGGTAAGCGAAGGTCCGAAGGTCGGACAGCTGGCCGGGCTGCCGACCGACGGGGCCACGGGCGAGGCGCTGCTGCTGCTGCTGTTGCTGCTGCTGCACTCCATGGGCTGCACTACGTCGGGACGTGTGAGACGGGGCCGGACGCGGCATTCCGATCCGACAGTCCCCTCGATCCGAGCAGTAGCGGTCAAATACGGGACAAGGGCAATCCCGTCTGGGACAAACCAATTTAGCCCAATATGCGTGATGTTCCAGCTAATACGGGACATTTGGCAACTCTATTTATACCTCAACCCCTTCCCCCTCTCTTACCTGTGCCCCATTTCTCCCTTTCCACCGTTTTTGTAGCACTTTCCAGAATGCTTTTTGCAAATGTAAGCTGAATGCAGAATTCAAATTGTGGAATTCTATTCATTCATACTTTCAAAAGCTTCTGTGGGGGTCACCTTTTACACTTAACATTTCTAAGAAAATGATCACAACATGCATTGCTGTTCATACAGGACCCTGGAGCACAGGTTAAACAGGCACCTCCATATAACCCCTCTTAAGGCCAGGTCCGCAGCATACAAGTCAAACGATCCTGAGCGTTACAAGAAGACATCCTTGTGATTGAGGCTGTGCAGCGTAGGTTCACAAGATTGATCCCTGGGATGGCGGGACTGTCATATGAGGAAAGATTGAAAAGACTAGGCTAGTATTCACTGGAGTTTAGAAGAATGAGGGGGGATCTTATAGAAACATATAAAATTATAAAAGGACTGGACTAGCTAGATGCAGGAAAAATGTTCCCAATGTTGGGCGAGTCAGAACCAGGGGACACAGTCTTAGAATAAAGGGGAGGCCATTTAAGACTGAGGTGAGAAAAAACGTTTTGTGAATTTGTGGAATTCCCTGCCGCTGAGGGCAGTGGAGGCCAAATCACTGGATGGATTTAAGAGAGAGTTAGATAGAGCTCTAGGGGCGAGTGGAATCAAGGGATATGGGGAGAAGGCAGGCATGGGTTATTGATTGGGGACGATCATCCATGATCACAATGAATTGCGGTGCTGGCTCGAAGGGCCGAATGGCCTCCTCCTGCACCTATTTTCTATGTTTCTATGTTTCTAAGGCCTGCTATGACTGTCCTACACACTAGGGACAATTTACAATTTGTTTTTACCAATGCCAATTAACCAACAAGCCTGTACGTCTTTAGAGTGTGGGAGAAAACCAGAGCACCCGGAGAAAACCCACGCGGTCACGGGAAGAACGTACAAATCCTGTACAGACAGCACCCGTAGTCAGGATCAAACCTAGATCTAGATCTGGCATTGTAGGGCAGCAACTCTAGCGCTGCACCACTGTGTGGCCCTCTCTTCGTTTCATCGCTGGCTGAGAGGAAAGAACACAAATCATGAACAAAGGTCAGAATTTATTGTGGACAAGGGTAGTTTGGGCTGACAGCTGAAATTAAAGAGACTAAAACAGCTGCATTTAAGCAACATGGTTGAGTCTCGGGTGTCCAGTTTGTAATCTTGTGTAGTAGGGTAGGTTTAGAATGATCATGCTTCAGGGCATTGCTCAGTGAACAAAGTGTATAACTTAAACAATGCACTTTGGAACACACTGAGCTTATCCCAGCTGCACAACCTCAACAGCTGGTTGAAAGGGCAAGCAGAAAGTAAACCACAAATGTCTAAATGCTGACAGGTACCCACATCAAATGTTAGCCTGATTGCACAATATATATATATCATGTCAAAAAAAGGTTGCCATTCTGTCAACTGATCCTGTAACAGCTCTTGAGAAGAGTCCATCGTTCAGCTCTCCTTTTTCCACAAGGCCCAGCACATAATTGTAGAAACAAGAAACTGTCGTTGCTGGTTCATGAACATAAAGACACAAAGCGCTGGAGTAACTCAGCGGGTCAGGCAGCGTCTCTGGAGAACGTGGATGGTCCCAGACCCAGAACATCACCTCTCCATGTTCTAAAGAGATGCTGCCTGACCCACTGTGTTACTCCAGCACTTTGTGTTTTTTCCCTACAATTCCTTCTCGAGAATTTATTCAATTCAATTTTTTCAACTATCGACCAAATGTGCTCCCTTCACCCCTTCGCGCAGGCCGTTTCTGGGCAGCACGGTGGCTTACGGCGAATGCAGCGCCGGAGAATCGGGTTCAATCCCGACCACGGGTGCTGTCTGTACTGAGTTTGGACGTTCTCCCCTTGACCTGCGCGGGTTTTCTCCGACATCTTCGGTTTCCTCCCACACTCCAAAGACGGACAGGTTTGTAGGTTAATTGGCTTGGTGAATGTAAAAATACTTCCCTATTGGCTATACGATAGTGTTATGCCCCTGTCCCACTTAGGAAACCTGAACGGAAACCTCTGGAGACTTTGCGCCCCACCCAAGGTTTCCGTGCGGTTCCCAGAAGTTTTTGTCAGTCTCCCTACCTACTTCCACTACACTGCAACCTCCGGCAACCACCTGCAACCTCCGGGAACCGCACGGAAACCTTGGGTGGGGCACAAAGTCTCCAGAGGTTTCCGTTCAGGTTTCCTAAGTGGGACAGGGGCATTAGTGAGCGGGGATCGCTGGTCGGCGCAGTGGGGCAAAAGGGCCTGTTTCCGCTCCATATCTCTAAACTAAACTAAAACATTAAATTATATTGACCATACGCTCTCCAATCTACTTTTGTGGGTGTATCATTCCACGAATACACCAGGAGTTCCTGGAGTTGCAAAGAGCTGCCTAAACACTGTATATCATGTTGTGGGGCACGTGCCGAGTGGAGTATACTCAGAACACATCTGGCTCAGAACATCACTGTTGACCATTATCATCACTACCTGTCCTGTTATTCCATAAGACAAAGGAGGGTGTCAGAGGTTATGTGGAGAACGCAGGAGAATGGGGTTAGGAGGGAGAGATTGAATCGGCCATGATTGAATGGCAGAGTAGACTTGCTGGGCCGAAATGGCCTAATTCTGCTCCTATCACTTATGACCTTATGAGTCTGCTCCAACATTCAAACACGGTTGAACTATTTTTCCCTCTCAACCTCATTCTCCTGCCTTCTCTGCATAACCTTTGGCGCACTTACTAATCAATAACCTATCAATTTTGGTTTAAAGAATACCCAATGTCTTGGCCTCCACAGCACCTGTGGCAATGAATTCCACAGATTCACCGCCTTGTGGTTTAAGAAGTTCCTCCATTCTAAAGGGAGGTCATTCTGCGGCTGCGCCCTCAGGTTCTAGACTCTCCCGTTACTGTCAACATCCTCTCCTCATCCACTCTATGTAAGCCTTTCATTATGCAGTAAGTTTTAATGAAATCCCACCTAATCCTTCTAAACTCCAGCGAGTACAGGTCCAATACCATCAAACGCTCCTCATACATTAACCCAATCGTTCCACCCTTACTACCACGCAGGAGATTAACCCTGTTTCTAAAGGAAGTGCAGGCAGTGAAAATTAGGTGCCAACTTGTTGAGATTGTTAGACAGGGCTAAAAGCAATTAATGGTCAAAATTAAGCAACTCCATAATCTATAGTGTGGATCAATTACTTAAATGCAAGGGTTTTTAAATCTTTTGTTTCAGCTGGCTGCCCAAGCTAACCTTATCACCAATAAATTCTCAGCTCTCTGAGCTCAGTGTTCTTTCCTCTCAGCAAAAGGAGGAAAGACATTATACCGGAGTGTTTGTTTATCCTAGCCTCCGCCACCTTGTCTTTCTGTGATGAACTATGTACTTTGGTTCTACGGTAGATAAAAGGTATTCAATTAAGACTTCAACTACATCCTCAGACTCCGTGTGCAGAAGTTATTTTGGCCTTTAATTGGGCCCACTCTTTCCCAGGTTAGTCTCTTGCCTTTAATAAACTTGGGATTTCCCTCAACCTACTTTGCCAGTGAAAATTCATGTTCCTCTTTATCCCATTGTTCTTTTTTAAGTACCCCTCTCCACTTCTTGTGCACTTAAAGGGCCCCCTACATTTTCTGTTCTCAATATCTGCCAAATATATATTTTTCTCTCTAGGGTTCCTTGCACTTGCTGCCCTTCCCATCCACACTTCTGGAACAAGTTGGGCCTGGACTCTCACAAGTGTACCGTTCAAAGACGTTGCCCAATTAAAGGGCTGTCCCACCTGGGCGACCTAATTGCCGAGTTTAGAAGAGTTTGAAAAAATGACCTGTTGAAGACCTTCTTCGACTGTGTTGAAGACTAGCTTTGACTAGCTACGACTAACTTCGGGAAAATTGGTCACCGAATAGTGGAGAGTGAAGACGACCTCCTTTGATTCGACCTCCCTTCGACTCTGATGAAGACTATCTACAACTACCTTCGACTACCCTCGATTACATACGACTAACATGCCGATCTACTACGACCTAAACCTACGAGTAAAAAAAGTATCGATTTTTTCCATGGCGACCTTTTTTTACTCGCAGGCATTTTTTAACATATTGAAAAAAACGCCGCGACCTAGCTGAGGCCTCGAGTACGCGGAGACTACTCTCGAGCATGAAGGAGAGTTACAAAGACCTCCTAGGACCTCGTTGTCGACCATGCTGCGAGTATGAGTCGAGGGCAAACTCGCCAGAACTCGCGAATTAGGTCGCCCAAGTGGGACAGGCCCTTAACTAAATAAAAATAGAGCCAAATAATTCAGAATCAATCATCCGTGACATGGAACTTCAATTAGATTTTGTCATGAGTCAGGAGTCTTTTATTATCATGTCCCGAAACCGAGCAATTAAATAGTTGCTGTTCGTAATGTTGAATAGCCTGATTCACTCACCTCCACTCCAAATAATGTATTCGCAGAGAAAGGTTGAACAAGTTAGGGCTTTATTCTTTGGAGCGCAGAAGTGGGACAGGTTTTTAAAATAAAGGGATAGACAGAGTTGACGTGAAAAGCTTTTCCCACTGAGAGTAGGGAGGATTCAAACAAGGGGACATGACTTGAGAATTAAGGGACAGAAGTTTAGGGGTAACATGCGGCGTCACTTCGTTACTCAGAGAGTGGTGGCTTTGGGTAAAGAGCTTCCTGTGTAGGTGGGGGAGGCAGGTTCGTTTTTATTATTTAAAAATAAATTGGATAGTTATATGGATGGGAAGGGAATGGAGGGTTATGGTCTGAGCGCAGGTGGTATATGGGACTAGGGGAGAATACGTGTTCGGCACGGACTAGAAGGGTCGAGATGGCCTGTTTCCATGCTGTAATTGTTATATGGTTATAAAGACTTTATATAAATAAAAGATAAGAAAATTCTCAATATGAACGTTACAAACTATTTTCTCTGATCATTAGTTTCTGATAACTCTATATAATCAGAAACTAATGATCAGAGGAAATAGTTTGTAACATTCAAATTGAGAATTTTCTTTCCTTTTATTTGCATATCGATCATCTATCAACTTGTGACACCATCCATCCCAACAGAAATTCTTAAAGATAATCAGATCCACATTGGATACTTTTGAATGATCAGGATATCAATTAAAATAAAACACAAAATATTACCCAGTGCACAGGTGATTACAACAGGAGGCTGTGGAGCAGAGTCTGAAGAAAACTAGTTAGGAAATTATTTAAGAAGGAACTGCAGATGCTGGAAAATCGAAGGTACACAAGAAAGCTGGAGAAACTCAGCGGGTGCAGCAGCATCTATGGAGCGAAGGAAATAGGCAACGTTTCGGGCCGAAACGTTGCCTATTTCCTTCGCTCCATAGATGCTGCTGCACCCGCTGAGTTTCTCCAGCTTTTTTGTGTACCTTAGTTAGGAAATTAGTTTAGTTTAGAAATGCAGCATTGAGAAAGACCCTTCGACCCACTGAGAGGAAAAGACTGGGTGGGCGCACAGAGTCTCTTGTCCAGAGTAAGGGAATCAAAAATCAGAGGACATAGGTTTAAGGTGAGGGGGGAAAGATTGAATCGGAACCTGAAGGGTAACTTTTTCACACAAAGTGGATGTATGGAACGAGCTGCTGGAGGAGATAGTTGAGGCAGGTGCTACCGCAACGTTTAAGAAACATTTAGGATGGACAGGTTTCGAGGGATATGGGCCAAATGCAGGTAGGTTGGGTGAGTGCAGATGGGACATATGGCCTGTGTGGGCCGAAGGGCCTGTTTCCACGCTGTTAGACTCCATGACACTGAGTCCACACCGACTATCAATCACCCGTTCACATTATTTCTACGTTATCCAACTGTCGAATCTACTTCCCCACACATTAGGGACAATTTACAGAGGCCAATTAACCTATAAACCTGCACATCTTTGGAATGCAACTGCAGGAACTGAAACCAGATATTACATCTAACATTTCTTTCTTTTCCTTCCCAGGTTTTGCGCTAAATTGGAGGTGGAGGGTTGCAGAGCGGTATGCAAATATTCTTAAAGCAATTCACAACCCTGAATTTGCAATGAAATATTTAATGTGCGGACTGGAAAGCATGAAATTACCTGCGGGGAAGGGAAATAACAGACTTGTTGCATTTCAAATGACAGAGTCTATATATTTTTTAAATCAGTTTATGGGGAGGTGGGTGGTAATTTTAAATTCTATTACTGCCTGTTGCGAGGCTTCCAGCTGCCCATTGTCCAGCTGATTTGTTTCTGCTTGGTTGAAGACGATACTCAATGTTGTCTGGCGCACAGAATGTCACTTCAAAGGCATTTTTCCTTCCCAATTAATGCAAAGCAAATGGAAACCGCTCAACACTAACTACTTGCTCGCTCCTGGATTGCATCAATTTAAAGCTCAGGACTTTGGTTCACATGGTTCAGGGGGTGCTCGGCCTGGTATTCGGTTGCAGTTTGGAAATAATTTGATGAGCTGCGGAAGACACCCGTCGGTTCTCTCTATCCCAGCGTTTATAACTTCACCGACGGCACAAAGGATAAATCACAACGTGCATGCGTGTGTCACCCATGGCTCAGTTGGTTCCATCATTGCCTCTGAGAAGGCAGAGGGTTCAAATCCAACTATAGACACTTAAGCCTTCAGATCTAGACTGAAATTCCAGGAGAATGAGTGGGTTAACATATGACGACACTGGGCCTGTACTTCGCTGGAGTTTAGAAGAATGAGGGGCGGACCTCATTGAAACTTACCGAATAGTGAAAGGCTTGGCTAGAGTGAATATGGAGAGGATGTTTCCACTAGTGGGAGAGTCTAGGAGCAGAGATCAGCCTCAGAATTAAAGGACGTTCCTTTAAGAAGGAGATGAGGAGGAATTTCTTTAGATAGACACATAAAGCTGGAGTAACTCAGCGGGACAGGCAGCATCTCTGGAGAGAAGGAATGGGTGACGTTTCGGGTCGAGACCCTTCTTCAGACCCACTTTCTTTCACCACTTTCTTTAGTCAGAGGGTGGTGAATTTCTTTGCCACAGAAGACTGCGGAGGCCAAGTCAATAGATATTTTTTAAGGCAGCGATAGACAGATTCTTGATTAGTACGGGTGCCAGGGGTTATGGGGAGAAGGCAGGAGAATGGTGGTTAGGAGGGAGAGATAGATCAGCCATGATTGAATGACGGAGGAGACTTGATGGCACAAATGGCCTCATTCTCCTCCTATCACATATGATGTCTGATATACGATACTGGGAAGGTTTTCCAACAATACAAGGTGGGTTTTAAAAAAAATTATATTTTAAACCAAGATCTTGACAGCTCTTTCAGGTCGATGCAAAAGGAAAGGAATAGGTCCTAGATAATGAATCTTCCTTTCAGTTAACGCTGACCTTGCTGGGTCATAAAGCTATACACCACAGAAGCAGGCCCTTCAGCCTAACACATCCAAGCTGACCAAGTTGCCTAAATAACCTAGTCACTCTTACCATATCCCTCCAAACCTTTCCTCTTCATGTACTTGTCCAAGTGTCTTTTCACTGTACCCATAATGGTAATTGTACCCACCACTACACCTTCCCCTGGCATCCCATCTCTTGTATGCCCCACCCTCTGTGTGGAAAATATTCCCTTCAGGTCTTTTAAAAAGCTTTTTCCCCTGATCTTAAACCCATGCCCTCTGATTTTTTGACTTCCATATCCTGGGGAATGGAGTGCATTCATCTTATCAGATTCAGATTTTAGATTCAGATTCAATTTTAAAGGTCAGGGGGTATCAGTGTACAGGATACCGAGTTGGACAACATGAATATTGAATGGTCTGCGTGTTTAAGAAGGAACTGCAGATGCTGGAAAATCCGAGATCTTCGGTACACCATGCCCTCTGAACTTCCATGCTGGGGAGGAACATCATCTTATCTCGTGTTTAAGAAGGAACTGCAGATGCTGGAAAATCGAAGGTACACAAAAATGCTGGAGAAACTCAGCGGGTGCAGCAGCATCTATGGAGCGAAGGGCCGAAACGTTGCCTATTTCCTTCGCTCCATAGATGCTGCTGCACCCGCTGAGTTTCTCCAGCATTTTTGTGTACATTCACCTTATCTCTGCCCCTCATGGTTTTATAATTCTCTATAAGATCATCCCTCAGCCTCCTGCTTCTCCAAGGAAACAAGTCATAACTTACCCAGCGTAGACAAAAATGCTGGAGAAACTCAGCGAGTGAGGCAGCATCTATGGAGCGAAGGAAATAGGCAACGTTTCGGGCCGAAACCGGAAACGTTGCCTATTTCCTTCGCTCCATAGATGCTGCCCCACTCGCTGAGTTTCTCTAGCATTTTTGTCTACCTTCGATTTTCGAGCATCTGCAGTTCCTTCTTAAACAAATAACTTATCCAGCAACCAGATCCAATAACATCCTCAAATCCTCTTTTTACACCATTTCCAGTTTAATAACATCCCTCCTAGAGCAGAAACACCCTGCGTAATCCTGTCTCTCTCCTCCCAATCTAGCCCTAGACCTCCCAATTTTCCTCACCCATTTTCACCCCTCCCACACCCCTGCTCATACCATCAACCTACTACCCACACACTTCACCCACTGGATCCCATCCCATCTGGTTCCATCAACCCTTCACTGCTCCATTAATAACCCCCATTAGTACCCTCCTTATAAGGGTCTGGCACTTGTAGCCTTTGTATCCCCGTTTATCACACCCCCACCCCCCACCCTGGCTCCATTTGCCTTTTTACCCTTGTCTGGTTCCACCTATCACCCACTGCCTCCGTTTCCCAACTTCACCCCTCCTCCTCCTCCTCCCGTCATTCCTGGCCCCTCCTCGATCCACCTACAAGCCCATCTCACCCCTCTCTCGTCGTCCTTGTATCGTCCATCTTGGATTATTTTCTCTGCAATGCCGGATGGAGGTTGAGGAGAGACCAAGTTGGAAATATAAAATGATGAGAGGCACAGGTAGGACCCGTTTCCCTCGAGCGGAAATGTCAAAGGGCGGTCACGGTGGCGCAGCGGTAGAGTTAAACTACGGGTGCTGTCTGTACGGAGGTTGTACGTTCTCCCCATGACACAGAGAGTGGTGAGTCTCTGGAACTCTCTGCCACAGAAGGTAGTTGAGGCCAGTTCATTGGATATATTTAAGAGGGAGTTAGATGTGGCCCTTGTGGCTAAAGGGATCATGGGGTATGGAGAGAAGGCAGGTACAGGATACCGAGTTGGATGATCAGCCATGATCATATTGAATGGCGGTGCAGGCTCGAAGGGCCGAATGGCCTACTCCTACACCTATTGTCTATGTTTCTATGACCCGCGTGGGTTTTCTCCGAGATCTTCGGTTTCCTCCCACACTCCAAAGACGTACAGGTTTGTAGGTTAATTGGCTTGGTAAATGTAAAAATTGTCCCTCGTGAGTGTAGGGTAGTTTTAATGTGTGGGGATCACTGGTCGGCGCGGACCCAGTGGGCCGAAGGGCCTGTTGTACAGTTTAGAGATACAGCGCGGAGCTGTATCTCTAAACTCAAAGACTTCAGGGTACAGTTATGGTAATAGGGGCAAAGTTTAAAGGAGATGTGCGGGGCAAGTTTGTTTTGACACAAAAGGTGGTGTGTGCCCAGAATGCACTGCCGGGGACGATGGTAGTCGAGGAGGATCTGATAGAGGCGTTTTCGAGGCTTTCAGATAGGCACATAGATATGCTGGGAATAGAGGAATATGCGTCATGTGCAGGCAGATGGTCTTGGCATCAGGTTCAACACAAACATGGCGAGCCGAAGGCCCTGTTCCTGTGCTGTACTCTTCTATGTTCTATCCTCTGTGCTTTCTGTTATAATATTAACTACATAACAAAAGCACATCATTGGTTGCAAAAATATTTTGATGGCCCAAGGATGTAGAAAGTGCTATATATACAAGCTTGTCTTTCTTTCCAACAAAGTAAGCTATTCAGTCTATTAATTCCTAATGTACTAATAGAAACATAGAAATTAGGTGCAGGAGTAGGCCATTCGGCCCTTCGAGCCTGCACCACCATTCAATATGATCATGGCTGATCATCCAACTCAGTATCCTGTACCTGCCTTCTCTCCATACCTCCTGATCCCTTTAGCCACAAGGGCCACATCTAACTTCCTCTTAAATATAGCTTAAATAATGAATTCCTACAACTATTCCACTGGAAGATTAAGGTCAGAGGGGAAAGACGTAGAGGGGCAAACTCATACAGAAGTTGGTGAAACCATGGAACGAGCTGCCAGAGGAAGTCGTGGAGGTGGGTACCTGGACATGTACATGGATAGGGAAGGTCCAGAGGGATATAGGCCAAACACAGGTAATTCGGACTAGCATAGACAACATATCAACATCTAGAGAGCAGTCCTGAGCTACCATCTACTTCACTGGGGACCATGGGACTGTCTTTAATTTGACTTTACTAGACTTTATCTTGCACTAAATGCTATTCCCTTTATCATATACCTGTACACTGTGGATGGTTCAATTTCAATCATGCATAGTCTCTCCGCTGACTGGTTAGCACAAAACAAAAGCTTTTCACTGTGCCTTAGTACACATGACAATAAACTAAACGTGGATGGTCTTCAGGGAACAGCACGGACGAGTTGGGCCGAAGAGGGAGTTTTTAAGCTGTGTGACCGTGACTCTGTGGATCATAGCTTCTCCCCACAATAGGGTCTATTCAGTGTTGTTACTGTGACAATGCCTTCATGACCTCAGTCCTTTTTTGTTCCTGAAGCCTGTTTTCAATCCCAGTTAAATCCACATTTACCTTTCATTTATGCATTTACCGTCACTCAATGATCACCGCAGGCACCCGCTGAAGCAGATACAAGAACCTCTCCTTGCTGTTTACTCAAAGCCCTGTGTATAAATATCATGTCACAGGCTGGCATGAGTTCATGTTACCAAGAGAACCAGCCACAGAAACACAGCTATGATTTTATGTACCCAAAAAGCTGCATGATATTTTGTAACACTGATATGTGCCTAGAGACAAATTTTACTTGTGATAAACCTGATCCTCAAGATTATATCTCAGATAAGGTAGCCTTGTAAAAACATTTATTATTTTATTGACTGAATGGTTGGAGAACATAGGAGGGTTTGTAAGTTACATTTCAGTTTGATCCTTAGGCTAAAAGATCTAAATTAACCAAAATTGTGCATATGAAGTTACATGTGATGAAAGAAACAGGGCAGGACCATATCACTCTTGAGTCTAGAAGCAAGGAACCGCAGGTGCTGGTTTTCAAAAGAAGAGACAGAGTGCTGGAGTACCTCAGCGAGTCAGGCAGCATATCTGGAGGACATGGATGGATGACATTTCGGGTTAGGACCCTCCTTCAGACTGAAGGGTCCTGACCTGAAACGTCACCTATCCATAGTCTCCTGAGATGCTGCCTGATCCGCTGAGCTACTCCAGCACTCTGTGTCTTCTTTTGCTCTCCATTCAACTAGATTTTGATAGATCCACATTTTAACTCCATTTACCTGCCTCTGCTCAGTATTATTTCATTCCACTTATCCAAGAGGACGGCACAGAGGCACATTGGGTAGATTTGCTGCCTCACAGCACCAGAGACACTGGTTCAATCCTGACCTCGGAAACTGTCTGTGTGGAATTTGCATGCTCTCCCTGTAGGATGGGAACCCACAGTCACGTTTATATCAACGGGTCGATGGTGGAAAGGGTCAAGAGCTTCAAATTCCTGGGCGTGCACATCTCCGAAGATCTTTCCTGGTCCGAGAACACTGATGCAATTGTAAAGAAAGCACATCAGCGCCTCTACTTCCTGAGAAGATTACGGAGAGTCGGTTTGTCAAGGAGGATTCTCTCTAACCTCTACAGGTGCACAGTAGAGAGCATGCTGACCGGTTGCATCGTGGCTTGGATTTGGCAACTTGAGCACCCTGGAGAGGAAAAGACTACAAAAAGTAGTAAACACTGCCCAGTCCATCATCGGCTCTGACCTCCCTTCCATCGAGGGGATCTATCGCAGTCGCTGCCTCAAAAAAGCTGGCAGTATCATCAAGGACCCACACCATCCTGGCCACACACTCATCGCCCCGCTAACTTCAGGTAGAAGGTATAGGAGCCTGAAGACTGCAATGACCAGGTTCAGGAATAGCAACTTCCCCACAGCCATCAGGCTATTAAACTCGGCTCGGACAAAACTCTGAACATTAATAGCCCATTATCTGTTATTTGCACTTTATCATTTTATTTATTCATGTGTGTATATATTTATATAATGGTATATGGACACACTGATCTGTTTTGTAGTCAATGCCTACTATATTCTGTTGTGCTGAAGCAAAGCAAGAATTGCATTGTCCTATCAGGGACACATGACAATAAACTCACTTGAATTTGAACTTGACAGTGTGGGTGTGTAGGTTATTTGGTTTCTGTAAATTGATCCTAATGTGTGGGAAGTAGATGCAAAAGTGGGATAACATAGAACTAGTGTGAATGGATGATCATTGGTTGGTGTGGACTTGGTGGGCCGAAGGGCCTGTTTCCATGCTGTACCTTTCAATCAATCAATCAAAGATATGGTGTGGGAAATAACTGCAGATGCTGGCCTATGATATGGTGTATGGTGTTATGTTAAGATATGGTGCAGCTATGACTGTCACTCATTAAGAATCAATCTCTGACATTATCATCACAAATCAGTACCACAGTAAGTTTTAATATCTCAACTGATTCCAGCCGAAGAGACTATGGTTAATATTGCATAGGAAGGAACTGCGGATACTATTTAAACCAAAGATAGACACAAAAAGCTGGAGTAACTCAGCAGGACGGGCAGCATCTCTGGAGAGAAGGTATGGGTGACGTTTCAGGTTGAGACCCTTCTTCAGATTGAGAGTCGGGGGAAAGGGAAAAGAGAGAGAGAGAAAGACAGTGATGTCGAGAGATATAGAACAAATGAATGAAAGATAAGCAAAAAAGTAATGATGTTAAAGGAAACAACGCATCGTCAGCTGTTTGCTAGGTGAGAACGAGAAGCTGGTGTGACTTGGGTGGGGGAGGGATGGAGGGAGAGGGATTGCAGGGGTTACTTGAAATTGGAGAAATCAATATTCATACAATATTGAGATCAATTACAAGAATACATCGACTATGGTTATGATAATTGAGGGCTCCATCAAACATAAATGATAATCTTGGTTTGGAAATTTACCACAATACTCAGTGATCCAACTAGGTGGAGATAATTACAGTGAGTTTAAATCCAAACGATAATTGACAGTTAATTCCTGGAAGAAGAAAATATGCTAATCATAATTGACAAAATTGTACAATATAATTGTACCGACAGTTTAAATCACAATGCATAAAGAAAGAGCCTGAATCTTTCTTTGCCATTTTCCTCTTACCATGTGGTAGCACTTTCTGTCTCACTTTCAAGTTGCATGTCGTAAGACCTGAAAGAACATTGATTTCATAAACTTAGTCAGTGTACTGTTAGCAGACGAGTATACAAACAACATATAACAATCAACCTTTTAAATCAAAGTACAAAAACTGTTTCAAAATAGAAGATTAAAAAAAAACAGATCCAATCTCAATCACACCATAACTACATCCTCTTTATTGGGAAGATGGTGGGAGCTGCAACAGCATTGGGAATGCAGCTATTCAAAGGCCACTAGTTTATGGCACCCTGTTCAACATTTATTTCCACTGCTCCATATGTACGAGGGGGTGAATACAAGGACGCAAAAAATTGGGAGGGGGAGGGGGAGGGTAGAAATTGGTGTGAATCCAGGTGGGGCATGGGGGTGAGAGAGGGGGGAGAAAGGAGCAGGGGTGAAGACAGGGGTGAGGGGGTTTAGTTAGTTACCTAACGTTTGAGAATTCGATGTTTACACTGTTGGGTTGTAAGCCACCCAAGCGGAATATCAAGTATGTTATTTTGCCCAGAGAAAATAGGTGCAGGAGTAGGCCATTCGGCCCTTCGAGCCAGCACCGCCATTCAATATGATCATGTCTGATCATCCCATAATCAGTTCCCCATTCCTGCTTTTCCCCCATATCCCTTGATTCTGTTAGCCCTCAGAACTAAATCTAACTCTCTCTTGAAAACATCTAGTGAATCGGCCTCCACTGCTTTCTGCGGCAGAGAATTCCACAGATTCACAACTCTCTGGGTGAAAACGTTTTTCTTCATCTCAGTCCTAAATGTCCTACCCCTTATTTTTAAACTGTGACTCCCCTCTGCATCTAGCCTGGCCAATCCCTTAAGAATTTTATATGTTTCTATAAGATCCCCACTCATCCTTCTAAATTCCAGTGAATACAAGTCCAGTCAACCCATTCTTTCATCACATGTCAGTCCCGCCATCCCGGGAATTAACCTGGTGAACCTACGCTGCACTCGCTCAATAGCAACTGACTTTGGTGCCTTCCCTCACAGTGGGAAACTTTGATTCTGCTGTGTGGGGATGTTTTTGTGTTGAACTCTATTGTGTGGTGTGTTCTTTATTTTTATTGTATGGCTGTATGGTTATCTCATTTCACTGTGCCATCTGGCACATGTGACAAATAAATGTATCTTGTATCTTGTATCTAGCAAGAATGTCCTTCCTCAAATTAGGAGACACAATACTCCTGGTGTGGTCTCACCAGGGCCCTGTACAACTGCAGCAGGACCTCCTTGCTCCTAAACTCAAATCCTCTCGCAATGAAGGCCATATAACCATATAACAATTACAGCACGGAAACAGGCCATCTCGGCCCTACAAGTCCATGCCGAACAACTTTTTTTCCCTTAGTCCCACCTGCCTGCACTCATACCATAACCCTCCATTCTCTTCTCATCCATATGCCTATCCAATTTATTTTTAAATGATACCAACGAACCTGCCGCCACCACTTCCACTGGAAGCTCATTCCACACCGCTACCACTCTCTGCGTAAAGAAGTTCCCCCTCATGTTACCCCTAAACTTCTGTCCCTTAATTCTGAAGTCATGTCCTCTTGTTTGAATCTTCCCTATTCTCAAAGGGAAAAGCTTGTTCACATCAACTCTGTCTATCCCTCTCATCATTTTAAAGACCTCTATCAAGTCCCCCCTTAACCTTCTGCGCTCCAGAGAATAAAGCCCTAACTTATTCAACCTTTCTCTGTAACTTAGTTGTTGAAACCCAGGCAACATTCTAGTAAATTTCCTCTGTACTCTCTCTATTTAGTTGACATCCTTCCTATAATTGGGCGACCAAAATTGTACACCATACTCCAGAATTGGCCTCACCAATGCCTTGTACAATCTTAACATTACATCCCAGCTTCTATACTCAATGCTCTGATTTATAAAGGCTAGCATACCAAAAGCTTTCTTTACCACCCTATCTATATGAGATTCCTTCATGCCTTCATGGGAGCCAGTGTGGCTGAAACTCAGCGAAAAGTGTCAATGAGAGCAGATTAGATGGCGGGATGAAGAGAAACAAACAAAGAAAAGTAAACAAGCTATTCACACGAGTTATTTTGCATGCGATAAATCAACCTTTTAATCAATAAAAGTCAATCAATACATTTCAAAATCTGAAACAATGACAGGCAGCATCCATGAAAAAACAGTTGATGTCTTGAAGCAGCGACCCATCGATAGAAGGGTCTTGGGGCGGAAGCGTTACTTGGTCCTCCTTCCACAGATTCTGCCTGACCTGCTCAGTGTTTCCAACATTTTTTCTAATGAAGAGCACAGCAGTTTATTGGTTACCCAAATCCCACCCAGGCTGGAAGGCCTGCCTGCAAGAAATAGATTTGCATTGATAAAGCCAGGGAAATGACCCTGAACTGCAGTCACTGTCAAACTGCAGCAAATGGGAGACATACTGCAAGCTCCGACAAACAGTTACATGATTGATGGTGTTTTTAGGTGTTGGTTGAGGAATAAACATGAGGAATCCTCTTCTCCTCTGTGAAAAATGATCACATTATTTTTTTAATATTCACCTGACAGGGCAAAAAGTCCAACGATTGAACAGCAGATTTCAAAGTAATAGACTCAACAGTGCTGGGCCCCTTCAGTATTGAATGAGAGCCTTGATTCTTTGCTCAAGTTCTGCCCCAGAGACTTTAAGACAAGTTGCATGACAGAAAATGATATTTGGTCATATTAGTGTTACCCCATTATAGTCTTGCAGCACGGAAACAGGTCCTTCAGATCAACTCGTCCATGCAGACCAAGATGCCCCATCTAGGTTAGTCCCATTTCCCTGCATTTGGCCCATGTCCCTCTAAACCCTTGCCATCCATTTTTCTTTTGAGAAAAGGTCAGGATGAGTCATAGCTCAATGCAGAAAGGATTTTGTTTTTTTATAGTCAAAGAACAGCAAAGCCCCCTAATGCGATCTCTGTGACAATTCACCAGAGTGTGTAGGATAGACACAAAAAGCTGGAGTAACTCAGCGAGACAGGCAGCATCTCTGGAGAGGAATGGGTGACGTCCAAAACGGCACCCATTCCTTCTCTCCAGAGATGCTGCCGGTCCCACTGAGTTACTCCAGCTTTTTGTGTCTATCTTCGGTTTAAACCAGTACCTGCAGTTCCTTCGTACACACAGTGTGTCGGATGCTGGGTATGCAGTACAAGCACTTAAACTGCAAATTCAACGAGGTTTAACAAAAGTTTTTACATTTAAGAACTAGGGTGTCACATTGCAGCTGCACAAATCATGACTACGGCCACATTTAAAGTTTTGTGTACTGTTCTGGTTGCTGCAGTACAGAAAGGATGTTGGAGTAACTGGGACAATTCAGAAGTGATTCACCAGGTGTTCACTGGAATGGAAAGCTAACCTTAAGGAGGGACCAGATAGGCTGGGTTTATTCTCCATGGAATATAGGTGGTTGAAGGGTGGGCATATTGGAAGTTTATAAAACTATGAAAATCACAAATAGGATAAGTAGTCAAAATCTTTTTTCCTGGACAGAGGAACCTAGATCCGCGGGACACATGTTTAAAGTTAGAGGGGTGAAGTTTAAAAGAGATTTGAAGGGGTAGGTGTTTCCATGCAGAGAGTGGACAATATCTGGAATGAGCTGCCAGGGGAGGTGGTAGAGACAGATACTAGTTAACCATAACCATATAACCATATAAGAATTACAGCACGGAAACAGGCCATCTCGGCCCTACAAGTCCGTGCCAACTTTTTTTCCCTTAGTCCCACCTGCCTGCACTCATACCATAACCCTCCATTCTCTTCTATCCAATTTATTTTTAAATGATACCAACGAACATGCCGCTGCCACTTCCACTGGAAGCTCATTCCACACCGCTACCACTCTCTGAGTAAAGAAGTCCCCCCTCATGTTACCCTTAAACTTCTGTCCCTTAATTCTGAAGTCATGTCCTCTTGTTTGAATCTTCCCTATTCTCAAAGGGAAAAGCTTGTCCACATCAACTCTGTCTATCCCTCTCATCATTTTAAAGACCTCTATCAAGTCCCCCCTTAACCTTCTGCGCTCCAGAGAATAAAGACCTAACTTATTCAACCTTTCTCTGTAACTTAGTTGTTGAAACCCAGGCAATATTCTAATAAATCTCCTCTGTACTCTCTCTATTTTGTTGACATCCTTCCTATAATTGGGTGACCAAAATTGTACACCATATTCCAGATTTGGTCTCACCAATGCCTTGTACAATTTTAACATTACATCCCAGCTTCTATACTCAATGCTCTGATTTATAAAGGCTAGCATACCAAAAGCTTTCTTTACCACCCTATCTATATGAGATTCCACCTTCAAGGGACTATGCACGGTTATTCCCAGATCCCTCTGTTCAACTGTATTCTTCAATTCCCTACCATTTACCATGTACGTCCTATTTTGATTTGTCCTGCCAAGGAGTAGCACCTCACATTTATCAGCATTAAACTCCATCTGCCATCTTTCAGCCCATTTTTCCAAATGGCCTAAATCACTCTGTAGACTTTGGAAATCCTCTTCATTATCCACAACACCCCCTATCTTGGTATCATCTGCATACTTACTAATCCAATTTACCACACCTTCATCCAGTTCAGTTTAGTTTATTGTCACGTGTACCGAGGTACAGTGAAAATCTTGTTAAGACCACATTTTAAAGGTGGGTAGCCAGATATTTTGATTGGCAATGCAATGCAGGATACGGGCCTAATGTGGGCAAGTGGGACTAGCATACATTGGCATTATGATACGCATGGATGAAGTGGGATGAGGGGGTCCATTTCTGTGATTCTATGATTCAATGCATCCCGACAGTTGAAGTAAGGGACCTGGGTGTGTTCAAATAAGTCTTTAGTTTCTTTACCTCTGTGATTACTTAGCAGTGAAAAAGAGGATCAAAGTGATCGGAAAAGTTCCAGGCACAAACTTAGCAGAGATATCAACGACAAGTGGACACAAACTCCAAGAAGCAGGAGAAGTTGAGACAAGTCGTAAAATAACATTTCCCACAGGAACTGACCGGCTGAAAGAGTAGTTGAGGCAGCAACCTTCAAGTCAGTGAGTACCTCATGTACCATAATCTATAAGGTACTCATTGGGTCATCTATAAAAATGCTCATTGGGTATTTTTAAAGCAGAGATTGACAGGTACTTGATTAGTAAGGGTGTCAAGGGTTACGGGGAGAAAGCAAGAAAATGGCTGTGCTAACTCAATGGGCCGAATGGCCTTTTTCTGCTCCAATGTCTTATAAGGCTGAAGGATAGACAGCTAGAAAGGTGGTGTTGTTTCAAGACTTATTTTCCAGTGAGAGCTAAAATGTGCTCCAGTGTGCTGTATATGTCCTTGAAGCTTCTCAGAACCCATCTTAGTGCTACAAATGCCACAGGCATTGGTTTAGGGGCATGTGGAGCCTAGGAAATGAATCTGGGCATCAAGTAATGGTCAGACCAGGAGCGGCAGCGATAGCCACTCTGGAAGAGAGGCCCACCAACTCTCACCGGGATCACACAAGAAGAACGCTGAGGTACCTTAAGCGACGTTCCAGAGGGCAGCCACAAACTGTGAACTCGGACCCCAGCAGAAGTCGACGCCCTCTGAAGAAGCCCTGAGGGGGAGAAAATCAGCACTTAAAATAACTCTTTAAAGGAAGGTCTCTCCCCGCTGGCAGCGAGGCGTCCCAACACTGTTGCAAAGCCCCAGCCATGAAAACGTGGATCAGACTGGCCGGCAGTGGTCCCAGTCACACGAAAGCGCAGAAGAGAACAAGAATGGGACTAAATATGGAAGAGCGGATCCCACCCAGGGCAAACCACTCACCTTCTGCCACCCCAAACACTTTCCACCGTCTGGAGACGCTAAAGACAGCAGAAGCAGGGATCTGGAGCAAAACAAAATCAAACTGCCATCTTTCCACCCTCTACAAGCACAAACTTCCCATCGTTTAAAAGGCAGGAGAGTGATGGAATTCCCACCCCGTGCGGGATGAGTGCAGCTCCAATAACCCTCAAGAAACTCAACCCCAAAGCAATGATCAGAACCCCTTTTAAGGCAGAGATAGATAGAGTCTTTATTAGTACGGGTGCCAGGGGTTATGGGGAGAAGGCAGGAGAATGGGGTTGAGAGGGAGGGATAGATCAGCCATGATAGAATGGTGGAGTAGACTTGATGGGCCTATTTCTGCTCCTATCTATTTATGACCCTTGCACCACATTCAAGCTTCATTCCTTCCACTGCCAACGCAATGCTGCAATGTTTCACTTTGTTTCTCTTTAGTTTATTGTCACGATGACCGAGATACAATGAAAAGCTTTTCCTTGGGTACTGTCCGGTGCAACGGAAAGGCTCAAGATTAGGTCCGATTAAAGATTCTTCAAAGGTAGAGGTAGACAGGAGGCCAGGGCGTCTCTAGCTGGTGCCTGATGATAACAGTTGAGAAGAAACTGTCCCTGAATGTGGAAGTATGCATTATCAAACTTCTATACCTCTTGCCTGATGGGAGCCCTGAATGTGGAAGTATGCATTTTCAAACCTATACCTCTTGCCCCAAGGACACAACGACAGTGATGGGAGCGGAGAGAAGAGGAAGTGAGGGTGAGACTCGTCCTTGATCATGGCTGGAGGGTGGTGAATCTGTGGAATTCATTGCCATAGACAGCTGAGGAGACCGTCAATGGGTATTTTAAAATCGGAGATTAACAGATTCTCCATTAGTACAGGCCGCAAAGGTTACTGGAAGAAGGCAGAAGAATAGCATTGAGAGAAAAAAATAGATCAACAATGATCGATGGTGGAGCAGACTCGATGGCATGAATGGCCTAATTCTGCTCCTATGTCTTATGGCCTTATGATGGCAGTAGACAGTCACAACTATCTGATGATAGGAAACGGATGGTTCTTCTATTGCTTGACAATTAGGGTTGCCAACTGTCCCATATTAGCCGGGACATCCCGTATATTGGGCTAAATTGGTTTGTCCCGTACGGGACCGCCCTTGTCCCGGGTCGAGGGGACTGTCCGGTCAGAGCGCCGCGTCCGGCCCCGTCTCACCCGTCCCGACGTAGTGCAGCCCATGGAGTGCAGCAGCAGCAGCAGCAGCAGCGCCTCGCCCGTGGCCCCGTCGGTCGGCAGCCCGGCCAGCTGTCCGACCTTCGGACCTTCGCTTACCGCCGACACCACCACCACCCCTCCTTCTCACGGCCGATCATCGGGTCATGAGTTGGATGGGGCGCCGGACTTTGTACGCGACGTTGCGCGGCCCGGGCTAAAACTCCTCAGCTGGCCCGCCGGCTGGGCTTTGTGTGCGGTCCAGCACCCGGGACAACTCATCGTTCACCCAGACACGGCCCAGTCGGTCAACGAATTGCCGTCTGGAACCTGTCCCTTATTTTGACCTTTTGTCCCTTATTTGAGAGTGAGAACGTTGGTGACCCTATTGCCAATAGACATGAGATTGGATCATCACCACCTTCTCAATTAGCGATGAGGCCAGATCCCTAAAACCCATCAAATCATTCTTTCACTGGCATGTAGGAAGTTGCTTTCACTTTGTCCTGTTTGCTTTCCTGCTCCAAAATGATGACATTGGTCTCCCAGAAGAGTTTGTTGCAGGCCTCTGCTACAGTGTCAGTGATATGCCTCTTTACAAACTGATGCAGGAACTGCTGTCTTTATTGAGTTTTAAAAAGGGTAAACCACAACATGCTCAGTCTCTTGCCCAGAGTAGCTGAATCGTGGACCAGAGGACATGGGTTTATGGTGAAGGGGAAAAGATAAAATAGGAATCCGAGGGGTCACTTTTCCACACAAAGGGTGGCGGATGTATGGAACTAGCTGCCAGAGGAGGTGGTTGAGGCTGGGACTATCCCAACATTTAAGAAACAGTTAGACAAGTACATGGATAGGACAGGTAGACAAAAGTGCTGGAGAAACTCAGCGGGTGTAGCAGCATCTATGGAACAAAGGAAATAGGCAACGATCAGGTCTGAAGAAGGGTTTTAGCCCGAAACGTTGCCTATTTCCTTCGCTCCATAGATGCTGCTGCACCCCAGCTGAGTTTCTCCAGCAATTTTGTCTACCTTCAATTTCCCAGCATCTGCACTGTACCTCGGTACACGTGACAATAAACTAAACTGAACTAGTATCTGTCTCTACCATCTCCAGCATACTTCTTAAACACATGGATAGGACAGGTTTGGAGGGATATGGGCCAAGCGTGGGTAGGTGGGGACCAGCGGAGCTGGGTCATGTTGATCGGTGTGGGCAAGTTGGGCTGAAGGGCCCGTTTCCACACTGCATCACTCCATAACATGAATGAGCCCCAGGCAGCTGTGCCTCTGGTAATGTGTCTGGAAACTCCCTTTGCTGAGTGAGAAAGTTAATCTGTCGATATAATAGGTTGCAACAATCAGACAGAACCTAAATAAGATTTCAGCATTGTTTCAATCTCAGTCTGACCAACTGAAACATAACTAATTCTCAAGATAGTGTATTCTCTGTATAGGCCTAGTCCTGCTCACCCTCCTTCCAGCTTACTTCCCCCACCTCCACCCCCCACACCATCAGTCCCAAGAAGGGTCCTGACAAAAACATTAGGGGCTGCCGGGTGGCACAGCGGTAGAGTTGCTGCCTCACAGCGCCAGAGACCCAGGTTCGATCCTGACTACGGGTGCTGTCTCTATGGCGTTTGTACGTTCTCACCATAACTGCGTGGGTTTTCCCTGGGTGCTCCGGTTTCCTCCCACACTCCAAAGACGTACAAGGTGTTCAAGAAGGAACTGCAGCTGCTGGAGAATCGAAGGGAGACAAAATTGCTGGAGAAACTTAGCAGGGGCGGCAGCATCTATGGAGAGAAGGAAATAGGTCTGAAGAGGGTTTCGGCCCGAAACGTTGCTTATTTCCTTCTCTCCACAGATGCTGCCGCACCCGCTGTGTTTCTCCAGCAATTTTGTCTACGTACAAGGTGTGTAGGTTAATTAGGTAAATATTATCCCGTGTGTGTAGGATAGTATTGGTGGAGGGGGCGATCGCTGGTCAGCACGGACTCGGTGGGAGTGATATGGATATGGATTATGTGCAGGCAGATAAGATTTGGTCATGGCATCAGGTTTGGCACAGATATTGTGGGCTGAAGGGCCTTGTACTTGTGCTGTACTGTTCTATGTTCCGTGTTCACTCAGAGAAAACCCACGCGGTCACAGAGGAACCAGCAAACTCCAGCCAACACCCCCTCGAGGACAGGATCGCATCTGGGTCTCTGGCACTGTGAGGCAACAGCCCTACCTGCTGCACCAGTGTGCTCCCTTTTTAGATTTTGGTCAGATTTGACTCAAAATTTGAATCTACATTCTACAGCAGAACCAGAATAAAACCATTGGAAAAATAAATGAAATGGCTACATATCAGAAGTTACATAGAGAGCGTACAGAGGAGATTTACTAGAATGTTGCCTGGGTTTCAGCAACTAAGTTACAGAGAAAGGTTGAACAAGTTAGGGCTTTATTCTTTGGAGCGCAGAAGGTTAAGGGGGGACTTGATAGAGGTCTTTAAAATGATCAGAGGGATAGACAGAGTTGACGTGGAAAAGCTTTTCCCACTGAGAGTAGGGAAGATTCAAACAAGGGGACATGACTTGAGAATTAAGGGACTGAAGTTTAGGGGTAACATGAGAGGGAACTTCTTTACTCAGAGAGTGGTAGCTGTGTGGAATGAGCTTCCAGTGAAGGTGGTGGAGGCAGGTTCATTTTTATCATTTAAAAATAAATTGGATAGTTATATGGATGGGAAGGGAATGGAGGGTTATGGTCTGAGCGCAGGTAGATGGGACTAGGGGAGAATACGTGTTCGGCACGGACTAGAAGGGTCGAGGTGGCCTGTTTCCGTGCTGTAATTGTTATATGGTTATATGGTTACATTGCACAGGGATTTTGGCATATTGTCCACATCAACTGAGAATGTATGTAGTTTCATGAATTTTCACTATGGAAACATTACTTCTGGTCTGGTGAAAGATTAATCTCCAAATGGAACCATCTGCTTCACAGTTTGTGCATGAACAGTATAAACTTGCTTGGAAAGACAATAATATATTTGTTCCTGCTAATTGAAGAGGTTTCCTTTGAGAATTTCCAAATTCTTTCACACAGTATTGAGTGGATTTCTAATATTCTGTCACGACCAGCCAAGGCAGAGACATGTTAGAATTAAATGAGGATTATGTAGCGTGTGTTCAAGCTGACACTAGTACAACCAATTTTTGTGACATGCTAAACCAACAGATGTGCGGATGTATTTCATATCAAGTACTGAAAGCAGACTCTCGCTGGAGATGCAGACAAAGATAACATCCATTGCCCAACCCTGTGGAACTCGCTGGACAGGCAAGTCATTGTGTATGCTTCGGGCGCAGATTGACAGATAGATTCCTGATTAGTAATGCCCCTGTCCGACTTAGGAACACTGAACGGAAACCTCTGGAGACTTTGCGCCCACCCAAGGTTTCCGTGCGGTTCCCGGAGGTTTTTGTCAGTCTCCCTACCTGCTTCCACTACCTGCAACCTCCGGCAACTACCTGCAACCTCCAGGAACCGCACAGAAACCTTGGGTGGGGCGCAAAGTCTCCAGAGGTTTCCGTTCAGGTTTCCTAAGTGGGACAGGGGCATTAGGGTGTCAGGGGTTATGGGGAGAAGGCAGGAGAATGGGGGTGAGAGGGAAAGATAGATCAGCCATGATTCAAATGACAGTCAACTTTATGGGCTTAATTCTGCCCCGATAACTTATGAAGCCAAGCTGCTATTTAGATATTGGTGGTGGGACATCCTCTATAAGCGTTTGAAATGCCTTGGATGGAAATGCTCCAAGGTTGCTCAGCCATCTAACAGGAGGTGGGTGAAGCAGAAGATGTGTGAATGAAGACATGTATAGACCAGACTGCTGTAAAGTCAATACAGCGGAAGGTCATTCCCTAAAAGTCATTCGTGAGATTACTTTCCCATTAGAACATAGAACAGTATAGCACAAGAGAAGGCCCCTTCAGCCCACAATACCCGTACCACACATGATACCAAGTTAAACTAATGTCCACTGCTTGTACATGCTCCATGGTCCTCCTTTCCCTGCATATCCATGAGCCTATCTAAAAGCCCCTTCAGCATCACTGCCGTTTCTGCCTCCACCACCACCCCCAGCAGCCCATTCAAGGCACTCACCACTCTCTGTGTAAAACACACCTCCTTTATACGTTGCCCCTCTCACCCACTCTCTGGTCTTTGACATTTCCGCCCTGGGGAAAAACAAGGTCAGCCTTTCCACCCTATCTAAGACTCTTAGAGTTTTATATACAAGAAAGAGTTGTGGATGCTGGTAAATCAAAGGTAGACACAAAATGCTGGAGTAACTCAGCGGGTACGGCAGCATCTATGGAGAGAAGGAATTGGCGACATTTCAGGTCAAGAAGGGTAATAAGTAAAATGACAAAAAATAGGGCGTGGATGCAAGCACAAATACACGTGTGTGTGTGTGTGTGTGTGTGTGGTGTGTGTGTGTGTGTGTGTGTGTGTGTGTGTGTGTGTGTGTGTGTGTGTGTGTGTGTGTGTGTGTAACTCCACAAGTGTGTGGAGTGCGGTGTGTGTGTGTGCAGTGTGGAATGGTGTGTGTGTGTGTGTGGTGTGTGTGTGTGTGTGGGTGTGTGTGTGTGTTTGTGTGTGTGTGTGTGTGTGTGTGTGTTTTGGTATGCTAGTGTGTATGTGTGTGTGCGGTGTGTGTGTGTGTGTGTACACACACACATGTATATATCCACAAGATAGACACAAAAAGCTGGAGTAACTCAGCAGGACAGGCAGCGTTTCTGCAGAGAAGGGGGGAATGGGTTATTTTGATGAGAGGGGATCAAACTATATCCACAATATATACACACACACACACACACACAGAAGTTTATATATACACATCTTTACATATGTATATATGTGGAGGCAGGTATTGAACATAGAAAAATAAATTGTATAGCACACAAGAGAAGGCCCCTTCAGCCCACATTACACACATATGTATATTGTACCTACCGTGTATACATACATATGCATATGGTTTTATACACATACACACATACACACACACACATACACACACACACACACACACACACACACACACATATATATACACATACATATGTATATATGTATATACACACACACACACACACACACACACACACACACACACACACACATACACACATATACACACACACACACACACACACACACACACACAAATAACACACACACACACACACACACACACACACACACACACACACACACACACACACACACAAGAAACAAACCAAAATCAAATTGGGATGTATTCAAACAGGATGTAGAAACAAGGAACTACAGATGCTGGGTTTTACAGTCTGATATTTTTCAGTCAAGAGGGATCCTGATGCGAAACATCGCCTATCTATGTTCTCCAGCGATGCTGCCTAACCTGCCTGACTTTGTCCAGCACTTTGTCTTTTTTTTCCTATTCAAACAGGAATAGAAACACAAAAACATAGACAATAATTGCAGAAGCCTTCGAGCCAGCACTGCTATTCAATATGATGATGGCTGATCATCCAAAATCAGTACCCCGTTCCTGCTTTCTCCCCATATCCCTTGATTCCGTTAGCCCTAAGAGCTAAATCTAACTAGCTCTTGAATACATTCAATGGATTGGCCTCCACTGCCTTCTGTGGCAGAGAATTCCACAGATTCACAACTCTCCGGTTTTTCCTCATCTCAGTCCTAAATGGCCTACCCCTTATTCTTAAACTGTGACCCCTGGTCCTGGACAATGGATTGCTGTGTCACTTTTGAAAGACAATCCGCTTTAAACAGGAGATACAAGGATGCTGGTTTACAAAAGATATTCACAGTGCTGGAGTAACTCAAAGGTCAGACAGCATCTCTGGAGAACATGGATAGGTGACATTTTGGGTTAGGACTTTCCTAGAGATCTGAAGGGGATCCTGACCCGAAAAGTCGCCTATCCATGACCCGCTGAGTTATTCCAGCACTGGGTCTTTTTTTGTGAACCAGCATCTGCAGTTCCTTGTGCCACATTTTAGTGTTCTACTGCAAAATCTCATCAAGGTATGCAGAGTCCCTACCATCGAGGGGATCTATCGCAGTCGCTGCCTCAAAAAGGCTGGCAGTATCATCAAGGACCCACACCATCCTGGCCACACACTCATCTCCCCGCTACCTCTCAGGTAGAAGGTACAGGAGCCTGAAGACTGCAACGTCCAGGTTCAGGAATAGCTATTGAACTCAACTCAAACAAAACTCTGAACATTAATTAATTATCAGTTTATTTGCACTTTATCTGTTTTATTTATTCATGTGTGTATATATTTATACAATGGTATATGGACACACTGATCTGTTCTGTATTCATGCCTTCTATAATTCTGTTGTGCTGAAGCAAAGCAAGAATTTCATTGGCCTATCTGGGACACATGACAATAAACTCTCTTGAACTCTGAACTTGAGTCTGAAGAAGGGTCCCAACCTGAAACGTTAGCTATCCATGTTTTCCACAGATGCCACCTGACCCACTGAGTTACTCCAGCCCTTTGTGCTGCTTAAACAGTTCCTTTGCATGCTCGCATTAATAGAAACATAGAAACATAGAAAATAGGTGCAGGAGTAGGCCATTCGGCCCTTCGAGCCTGCACCGCCATTCAATATGATCATGGCTGATCATCCAACTCAGTATCCCATCCCTGCCTTCTCTCCATACTCCCTGATCCCTTTAGCCACAAGGGCCACATCTCACTCCCTCTTAAATATAGCCAATGATCTGGCCTCAACTACCTTCTGTGGCAGAGAATTCCACAGATTCACCACTCTCTGTGTAAAAAATGATTTTCTCATCTCGGTCCTAAAAGACTTCCTTAAAGTCTCTTATCCTTAAACTGTGACCCCTAGTTCTGGACTTCCCCAACATCGGGAATAATCTTCCTGCATCTAGCCTGTCCAACCCCTTAAGAATTTTGTAAGTTTCTATAAGATCCCCCCTCAATCTTCTAAATTCTAGCGTGTACAAGCCGAGTCTATCCAGTCTTTCTTCATATGAAAGTCCTGACATCCCAGGAATCAGTCTGGTGAACCATCTCTGTACTCCCTCTATGGCAAGAATGTCTTTCCTCAGATTAGGAGACCAAAACTGTACGCAATACTCCAGGTGTGGTCTCACCAGGGCCCTGTACAACTGCAGTAGAACCTCCCTGCTCCTATACTCAAATCATTTTGCTATGAATGACAAGACAAGATTATAAATTTTCTACAAGTTTCTTTTTAACAATGCTTCTCCTAGGTCTCAAGATATTATAGAATCTACTCAATGAATTTTCAAGCACTCTATGGGCTGGCTTCAGGTAAATGGACAAACAGATTTAAAATCCACACTGCATAAAGTGTTAGCAAAAACACCGTCACTTGATGCTCTGACCGATTCAGATTCCTGCACAATGATTGTTAAACAAAAAATAAGGAGTCTGGTCAAATAGATCCTCTCAGCGCAGAGCACAGGTTGCGTAGATGTGACATAAAACTAGCAGCTCTGCAACAGATCACAAATTGCTCATTGTTCAAGTGTGAACTTGCAGAGAGACGGGGAACCAGTTTACACAGGAGATGTCGCAGGCAAGCTCAGTCCGTCCCTAACTGAGCTTCTAAATACACCCTTCCAAACGGATGGGTTAGGAGCTTAACAAGGAATCGCAGGCAACGTTTCTGCTGCCCAGCTAGTGCCGAGCTATCGCAACATCTGCTGCCACCAGCGGAATCATTTCTGGATAAAACTACACACATCTGGTTCTGTTTTAATCGCTCTGGCATGGTGGTGAGCTCCAGAAGGTAGTGCATGAAGCAATCTGCAAGCAACACAGACCTGAATATATGGCCACCATTCTTCATTCTATTGTACCGTTCTATATTTTATTGGATTCTTAGCATTTAGGTTTATCATCATAAACCTTCTATAATATTGTGCTGGTAAACATTTTATGTGACAGCTGCCCCACACCAATACAGACCCTTTGAAGTGCTTTTGAGAGCTTTGTGCAAGTTTAGTTTAGTTTAGTTTATTATTGTCAAGTACACCAAGGTACAGTGAAAAGCTTTTGTTGCGTGTTATCCAGTAAAATAAAAGACTGGATAGATGATTACAATCTATCATTGATTGTGATCACAGTACTGATTTTGGATGATCAGCCGTGATCATATTGAATGTACATGATTACAATCAAAGTGTAGGAAGAAACTGCAGGTGTTGGTTTACACGTGGCGGCAGCGGCCTCTGCAGTTTTTCTGTCCCGTTTTAAATGTGTTATTTTTTGTCCCGTTTTGTGTGTGTAGTTTGTGTGTTTTTTGTGTGGTGTGTGTGTGTGTGTGTGTGTGTGTGTGTGGGGTGTGAGGGGGGGGGGGGGGGAAACTTTAAAAAAATTTTCCCATGCACGGAGAACCCGACGTTTCCCTGTCGGGTCTCCGTTGTCGTTGGGGCTGCAACGTGGAGCGGCCTCCAGCAGGAACGTCCTGGGGCTCCAGTCACGGAGCTGCGGAGCTACTCACCATCACGGAGCTGGCCGAGTCCGGAGCGGGAGGAGCGGTGGTGGCGCGCTGCTGCGACCCGACCCTCGGAGATTCGGAGGCTTACCGCAGGTCTGGTGGACAGTGACACCGGGAGCCCGCGGGTCCCTGCTGGGAGACCGCTTTTCGGGGCTTCCGCAACGGCGACTTCTCCCGCCCGAGTAGCGGGGTCGAGGATGACCTGGAGCGGGGCCTTACATCATCGCCCGGCGTGGCTTCAACGGCTGCGGGACTTTGCCAGCGCCCGCCCGGGGCTCCAACAACAAGACCCGGAGCGCGGCCTTGCATCACCCGGCGCGGCGTTAATGGCCGCGGGACAATTGTTATCGCCCGCCGGGGGCTCTGACTTTGACTCTGACATCGGGGGGAGAGGGAAGTGCAGGGGAGAGATACGTTTTTTTTGCCTTCCATCACAGCGAGGTGGAGATGCGCTGTGATGGATGTCTGTGTAAATTGTGTTGTGTCTTGGGTCTTTTTTTTCTTGTATGTATGACTGCAGAAACAACATTTCACTTGAGCCTCTATGAGGTTCAAGTGACAAATAAATTGTATTGTATTGTATTGTATTGTAGGATAGACACAGAATGCTGGAGTAACTCAGCGGGTCAGGCAGCATCTCTGGATAGAAGGAACGGGTTATGTTTTAAGTCAGGACCCTTCTTCAAGCCATACATGAGTAATCTATGATTACAATCAATCTGAAGATAGAAGAAGTCTGAAGAAGGGTCACGACCCAAAACGTCACCAAATTCCTTGGAAGGGGTGTCCAATGGAAGGGAGGATGGTTTGTGCGATGGTCTGGGCTATGTCCAAACTTTCTGCAATTTCCTGTGGTCTTAAATGGAGCTGTTCTCAAACCATGGGTTTCAGTGAAAGGGAGAGGTTGAATTGACTTGGATTGTATTCTCCACAACATCAGAAGTTCGGCCGACACTTGATAGAAGTAAATAAAATTATGAAAGGCATAGGTGGGTAGACCGTCAGAAACCTTTTCCCAGAGTGGAAATGTCCAACACTAGAGGGCATAGTTACAAGTTGAGAGGGGAACATTTTATGGAGATGTGTGAGACAAGTCTTTTTTACACAGAGTGGTGGGGGCCAGGAACGCATTGCTTGGGGGTGGTGGTGGAGGCAGATATGATAGTGGCGTATAACTGGTGTTTAGATAGGCACATGGAAGTGCAGGGAATAGAGGGATATGAATCATGTACAGGCAGATGAGATCAGTTTAACCTGGCATCATGTTTCGGCACAAACATTCCCGTTGTATGTTTTATAAGTGACCCAAATTGATTAACTGGTTGGAATTTTGTGCAGTTTTGAAATGTATCACCAAGTCCTTGATGGTTTTAGTATTGGCGTCAGTGGGTTGTTGTGCTGCTTGGGCTCGAGAGGAACATCCCGTGGAGCTGGCAGTAACTCCAGTCACTGAGATAACTCGCTAGCAATCCAGCTGCACAGTGCAAAATAAGCTGCGGGACCAAAGATAACAGCCACTAAACCCTTCACAAAAGCAGGCATTGTTTTAAAGAACAATACATAGCCTTTGAGCAGCCATGTGACTTTGATCAGAGATGTCCACACTTGGGAGTTAAATGTGTCGGAAGGAACTGCAGGTGCTGGTTTAAACCGAAGATAGACACAAAAAGCTGGAGTAACTCAGCGGGACAGGCAGCATCTCTGGAGAGAAGGAATGGGTGACGTATAGGGTCCAGACCCTTCAAAGATCTCGACCCGAAACATCACGCATTCTTTCTCCCCAGAGATGCGGCCTGTCCCGTTGAGTTACTCCAGCATTTTGTGTCTATCTTGGGAATTAAACACGACAGTTACTGATCCTTAAACCGCTAGGTGTCCAGAAGGATAAAACAAATGACCAGTAACTTAATGAAAACGGAAAAGGTATATTTATGCAATAAATGATCAACCATTATTTTAGTTTAGTTTAGTTTAGTTTAGAGATACAGCGCGGAAACAGGACCTTCGGCCCATCAAGTCCGTGCCGACCAGCGATCCTTGCTCACTGACACTATCCTACACAGACGAGGGACAATTTACAATTAAAAAAAAAAAAATGTGATTTTTGTTAGGAGCGATTGTACAAAAAGAAAATGATCACAGTTATACAATTTTCGTGCTGCTTCAGTTTTAACATTTTATGAACTAATAACTAGATAGGAAAAAAAGAAAAAGGAAAAAAAGAGAAAGAAAGAAGAAAAGAAAAAGAAAAAAGAAAATTTAAAGAAAAACAAGGGGAATAAAACCCCGGAACTAACAAAGGTGTCAAAGAAGCGGAGATATATCCAACTACCCTGCCATACGCCCGCTCACCCGACCCTACCATCGGTTTTGAGTTTGTGTTCAACCGTTATGTTGAAGAAATTCATATTTTTGAACAATTTACAATTTTACCAAGCCAATTAGCTTACAAAACTGCGCGTCTTTGGAGTGTGGGAGGAAACCGGAGCGCCCAGAGAAAACCCACTCAGGTCATGGGGAGAACGTACCAACTCCATAGCCAGGATCGAACCCGGGTCTCTGACGCTGTGAGGCAGCAACTCCACCACTGCGCCACCTTGCCGTCTGGAAGAAAGTTATATGCATTTCTACAATGAAATAAAAATAATTAAAAATGAAGATTCTAATGACAATGAGGGGAAATTATAATTAAAGGGAAAGAAATGACTAAGGCATTAGAGTTATGGAGCAAAAGTGGCATGAAGGCCCTTTGATCAAACTCATCCATGTTGACCAAGAAGACCCATCCAAGCTAATCCACTCATCTTTTTTTCCCTCTGTCTGCATTTGGGATGAGCTAAGTAAATACTGTTTAACTTCGGTGGTGGGCAATTATTGAAATCCAAGACAATGTGAGCCTTTACTAAGAGTGGCATAGATCCAATGAGGAGCAGTCAGCCTGGATATGCTACACAAAGGTCATGCGAGTGGACTTTTCTGAGAAGATAACAAGGGCCAATAAGGGATATGCATTTGATGTTTCCTGCATGGATGATGTCTAGACTTTTAGCAAGGTCCCATCGTCCAGGCCAGTCATCGAATTCATGCCGACCAAGATGTCTATCACATGTCTATCTAAGATAATCCCTTGTTTGCTGCATTTGGCCCATATCCCTCTGTCCAGTTGTCTTTAAAACATTGTTATTGTGCCTGCCTCCACAGCTTCCTCTGGCCACTCTCGCTATATGTTGCCCAAGTAAGAAAGTAGATGCCCATGTGGGCCGAAGAGAGTGTGGAGAATTTGACCCAAGACTGACAGCGGCACGAAGCAGAGGGTTGATTTGAGTTTTTACACCTGAAAGGCAATGGCCGGGGTAATGCGGCTTACTCCCCACAACAATGCTGGGGTTAATATTCCCAGAGCAGAAAGGGTGAAAGGGAGCAACCTTAGAAAAGGTTTCAGCCATTTTGAATTTAAGGAGACATTTCTGCACAAAGAATGAAGTGAATGGAATTCTCCACCTTCTGAGGGCTGATGCACTCAGTCATTAAACGTGTTCTAATCTGAGATTGCTAATTTTTCAAATTGTGTGGGCATGGTGAATGAAGTATGGTTTGAGATGGTTGACTGTATTGAAAGTGGCTCCTGGTTCATGTGGTCTAATTTTCCATCTATCTTTTAATGTTCATTTCAATAGTAGAACAAGAGTGGCACGGTGGCGCAGCAGTAGAGTTGCTGCCTTACAGTGCTTGCAGCGCCAGAGACCCGAGTTTGATCCCGACCATGGGTGCTGTCTGTACGGAGTTTGTACGTTCCCACGTGACCTCGTGGGTTTTCTCCAAGATCTTCGGTTTCCTCCCACAGTCCAAAGATTAATTGGCTTTGTATAAGTACGAAGGGAACCTTCGGCCCTTTTCTTAAATCTGACTGCTTTTCCATTTTCTTACATTATATGTGGATCGTATGCTTTTGTTCTTGTTTCACATTAGCTTGTATAAAGGCCCTGTCCCACTTTCCCCGAGTTACTCACAAACTCTCCCGAGTTTTCCCCTTGATTCGAACTCGGAGAATTACAGTAATAGCCATTCGTAGGTACTTGGGGCTAATTTTTTAACTCGTGGATATTTTTCAACACGTTGAAAAAACGTCCCGACTTACCCGACGCCCCGAGTTCTTACGGTTGGCATTACGAGCCGCTACGAAACATCTACGGACTCGCTACGGACATTCCCTGACATTCCCGGAGTTCGAATCAAGGGGAAAACTCGGGAGAGTTTGTGAGTACCTCGGGAAAGTGGGACAGGGCCTTTAACCTTTTCAGGTTCTGCCCACCCTCACCCTCCCCATTTATGGATTAACAATAGAGAGTCATAGAGTGATGTAGCGCGGAAACAGGCCCTTCAACCCAACTTGCCCAAACCGGCCAACATGTCCCAGCAGCACTAGTCCCACCTGCCTGCGTTTGGTCCATATATCCCTCCAAAACGGTCCCATCCATAAATATCTAGATCGGAGAGGGCCAAACTTTCCCTGTTAAATATATCCACAACTTCTCAATACCCTCTGTGCTGAGAGTTCAGCAGAAATAACACCACTCTCTCACTGCAAAAGATTCGCAATCGATTTAGACACATGGCCTCACTCCTTAAGCTGTACACACTTGTCCTGGAGATCAATGGCCCTTCAGCCCAACTTGCCCAAACCAGCCAACATGTCCCAGCAGCACAAGTCCCACCTGCCTGCGTTTGATGGATCTATTCTAGAAAGAAATTGAAACTTTCGGCAGCTGAGTTAGTAGGATTTATTTGTTTTTTTGCATGACGTGAGGTACAGAACATTCTCACTGAGAGATGAACGCAATCGTTTAGACATTATGTAACTGTACCACAAGGCACGTGCCATGAATAATTGATCTCAGGGTAGGCAGTCAACAAACAATTTTGAAAAAAATCTTAAAGAAATTGAGCATGCGCAGATGAGTTCTCTCCATAAGCTGTCAGTTTGCATTTATAAAGTCTTCAAAGCCTTCTGCACAGTTAATAAAGTACTGTAACTGTACCAAGCACGTGAAGATGAATAATTACCATTTTGAGTTGCTAAATTTTGAAAGAAGACATAGAATTTCACACGCTCAAAAAAATAAAAAATAAAAATAAAGAAAGTAACAATTCAACTTTGCCAAGGTCTTCAAAAGCCCTTCATTCTGAAGTACTGAATGGGTGGGGGGGGTGGGGGGTGATGGCAGGTGGGGAGATGGTGGGAAAAACGGGAGCACACCGGGACAAATTGTGATCTTATTGAATGACAATACTAGTTCAAGGGACCAATTGGGGGGGAAGAGTTCCTTTCACAGCCTGTGGGGAGTCTGGCCGGGGGCAAAGTTGCGGGGAGGGCAGGAGCGTTGAGAAGGAGGGGGTCGGGGATCATGCCAGTAACTTACTCATTCACTGTTGCTGCGGCGCTCCGAGCACGGAGCCACCGCATTGTGGCCAGTGAGGGGACGGACAGCGTAACCGACCGCCATCTCAGCGCCTTCTGCCAGCCCGCTCACCTCTGGCAGTGCGGGCGGTGGAACTTAATCCTGTGTCAGCGCGAGTAACCTCAATTGGTCCCTTGATTGCGCTGACACAGGAGTACGTTCCACCGCCCGCACTACCAGAGGTGAGCGGGCCGGCAGAAGGCGCTGAGATGGCGGCTGGTTCCCATCAGCTGCCAGCAATGAGAGATAGACTTGGCTATCCATCAGTACAGCAACATCGTTCTTGATGTTGCTGTACTGAGGGATAGCCAAGTCTATCTTTCGTGGCTAACAACCTAACCTTCGGCTTCGCAAACTCCATTCTTCTCTCTTCGTTTCTTAAGATACTCTTAAGATAATGACAATCCATGTTTGGAAAAAGCCCGCCAAGAAACTTACGCTGCACATGTGCTGTACTCAGTCCACGGTGCAAAGGCAGAATTTCAGCTGCCTTCAGCTCCCCTTGTCATTGAAGGCTTAAAGCAGCATTGACGTCACGTGAGCTGCACATACTTTCACATGTTACATGTACTGCGGATGAAAGGCACGGAGAATTACGCCTAGGCTAGATGCAGGAAAAATGTTCCCAATGTTGGGCGAGTCCAGAACCAGGGGCCAGAGTCTTAGAATAAAGGGGAGGCCATTTAGGACTGAGGTGAGAAAAAACCTTTTCACCCAGAGGGTTGTGAATTTGTGGAATTCCCTGCCACAGAGGGCAGCGGAGGCCAAGTCACTGGATGGATTTAAAAGAAAGTTAGATAGAGCTCTAGAGGCTAGTGGAGTCAAGGGACATGGGGAGAAGGCAGGCACGGGTTATTGATTGGGGACGATCAGCCATGATCACAATGAATGGCGGTGCAGGCTCGAAGGGCCGAATGGCCTCCTCCTGCACCTATTTCCTATGTTTCTATGTTTCTAAGAGATCGATCGATCTCTTAGAAACATAGAAAATAGGTGCAGGAGGAGGCCATTTGGCCCTTCGAGCCAGTACCGCCATTCATTGTGATCATGGCTGATCGTCCCCAAATAACATCCTCCGGAAGCTGACCAACTCCAAATGGGGAGCCACAGCACACACATTAAGATCTACTGCTCTGGCCCTGTGCTACTCCTCTGCGGAGCATGCGTGTCCTGTTTGGGAGAGATCATCCCATGCCAAGAAACTAGACCCAGCGTTGAATAACACCTGCCGCTCAATCACTGGCTGCTTGAAGCCCACCAACATAAACAACCTGCACCTCCTCGCTGGCATTGCCCCTGCCGATGTGAGACGGGAAGTCGCCAGCCGAGTAGAGATGACTAAGGCCACAATGATGAACGCCACCTCCTCTACGGACCTGTACCCCCGGCCCAACGGCTGAAGTCCAGGAGAAGCTCTCTCAGCCATGTCCAGCCCCTAATAGCATCACGGGAAGAAACCAGACTCCAACTATGGACAAAAAGGCTTGAGGACGACCCCCCCTCCTACTGACATGGGTATCCCTCCTTGTGAAGCCCTCCCTCCAGGCTCAGAAGCACCATGGGTCCAGTGGAAGACGCTCAACCGCCTGAGAACAGGAACAGGGCGATCAAAAGCTGCCATGGCCAGATGGGGCTATGAAACTGGCCAAACCACCTGTGAATGTGGAGAAGAGGACCATACAATGCAGCACTGCCTTGTCTGCCCCCTACTACCCAACCAGTGCAGCCCAAAGGATCTTGCAATGTTCAATAAAAACGCAAAGGACTGTGTAAAGGAATGGGAAACTGTCATATAACCAACCAGCTTCTGAAGAAGGGTTTCGGCCCGAAACGTTGCCTATTTCCTTCGCTCCATAGGTGCTGCTGCAAGAAGTCCCCAATCAATAACCCTGCTGTACACGTTGAAGTCATTGCTGTGTCAATCAATAGTCTTCATCTATCCTTTGACATGCTTAAAGGTTCTTTATGAGCTCATCCTTCAACATTCCCACACATATCTCTTTAATATTTGGCACAGATCACAGCCACAGCTATATAAAAGATGACCTGCTTTGTTAAATGTAGGACCAGATCAACTACAGAAGCCACTGACTATCTCTCCCCACAACAAGCTGATCATTTGTAACGTCATATCACTGAACCAGGCAAGTTGCCTATCTCCATCACATTCACTGATGACCAAGCACTTTCCAACAAGGAATCAGAATGCAATCATTCTGTATTAAACTCACATCTCTTCTAAACCAATTTGGAATCAACCTACTCGGTAAAGACCCAAGAACATCTCGTGTCATCTCCAAGGAGATGCAAGAAGCTACAGATGCTGGAATCTTGAGCAAAGCACATGGTTCTGGAGGAACTCAGTGGGTCAGGCAGCAGGTGTGGAGGGAATGGAGAGAGTCCAATTGGGTTTGTATTTCTCGTGGCACACAGTTCCCACTAGATGTTAATAATAGGGGGTGTCAGCATCGGTAATCTCATTCAAAGGCAAGGGTAGGAAGTTATACTCATTTATGTTAGGAAAAAAAGAAACCAAGAGCTGGAGTAACTCAATGGGTCAGGCCACATCTCTGGAGAGAATATGGATGGTGACTTTTCAGGTTGGGACCCAACTTTTCATAGCAAAAGGATTTGAGTATAGGAGCAGGGAGGTTCTACTGCAGTTGTACAGGGTCTTGGTGAGACCACACCTGGAGTATTGCATACAGTTTTGGTCTCCTAATCTGAGGAAAGACATTCTTGCCATAGAGGGAGTACAGAGAAGGTTCACCAGACTGATTCCTGGGATGGAGGACTGTCTTATGAAGAAAGACTGGATAGACTTGGTTTATACTCTCTAGAATTTAGGAGATTGAGGGGGGATCTTATAGAAACTTACAAAATTCTTAAGGGGTTTGACAGGCTAGATGCAGGAAGATTGTTCCCGATGTTGGGGAAGTCCAGGACAAGGGGTCACAGCTTAAGGATAAGGGGGAAATCCTTTAAAACCGAGATGAGAAGAACTTTTTTCACACAGAGAGTGGTGAATCTCTGGAAACTCTCTGCCACAGAGGGTAGTCGAGGCTATATTTAAGAGGGAGTTAAATGTGGCCCTTGTGGCTAAGGGAATCAGAGGGTATGGAGAGAAGGCAGGTACGGGATACTGAGTTGGATGATCAGCCATGATCATATTGAATGGCGGTGCAGGCTCAAAGGGCCGAATGGCCTATACCTGCACCTAATTTCTATGTTTCTATGTTTCTGACTCCCTTCAGCCCTCTCCTCCACCACTCCCAACCACAACCATCACCATTGTCCTGTTTTGAGCCTCTCCTGACTCTCAAAGCCTGACTCTCAAAGCCTGGCATTTCTGTTGTGCAAATGTCACCTTCCGACAATGTTGCCAGGACTAGAGGGTGTGAGTTATAGGGAGAAAGTTGAGTAGGCTGGGACTCTATTCCTTGGAGCACAGGAGGATGAGAGGTTTTCTTACAGAGGTGTATAAAATCATTAGAGGAATAGGTCGGGTAGATGCACATAGACTCTTGCCCCGAATAGGTTAATCGAGGACTAGAAGTCATAGGATTAAGGTGAAGGATAAAAGATTAAATAGGAATCTGAGTGGGTCATTTTTTCACATTTTTTTGGTGGGTGTATGGAACAAGCTGCTAGAGGAGGTGGTTGAGGCTGGGACTATCCCAACCTTTAAGAAACAGTTAGACAGGTGCATGGATAGGACAGGTTTGGAGGGATATGGACCAAATGCGGGCAGGTGGGACTAGTGTAGCTGGGACATGTTGGCCGGTGTGGGCAAGTTGAGTTGAAGGGCCTGTTTCTACGTGGTATCACTCTATGACACTTGCCTCTGAACAGCCTACGCTTCAATGTTGTCTGGGTTTTTCAACATGTGGGCACTGCTGTGCAGCTGCAAACAGAATTAAATATTCTGCAATCAATCCTCCACAAATATCTATACTTACAGAGGAAGGAAGCCCTGTGATGAAGCAGCTGGAGATGGCTGGCCCTCGGATATTGACCTGCACAGCTGATGGATGGTTGAGCTCTGATAAACATGAACATTTTGTGTTCACCGAGGTACCACTCCAACCCTTGTTACCCACTGGTTCCATTTCTAACAAGGATCCCTGATTATTCGACCCAATACGTCACCCATTCCTTCTCTCCAGAGATGCTGCCTGTCCCGCTGAGTTCCTCCAGCATTTTGTGTCTTCCCTGGTTATTCACTCATCTACATAGAACATGGAGGAGTGCAGCACAGGAACAGGCTCTTCGGCCCCTCACACAATGTCTGTGCTGACCATGATTCCAAGACCAAGTCTTATCTGCCTGCACGTGATCCATATCCCCCCATTCCCTGCACATCCGTGTGCTTAACTCAGCGGGACAGGCCGCATCTCTGGAGAGAAGGAATGCTTAGGGTCGAAAATCAGGGATCCTCTTAAAATGGAACACAATAGGTGATGTTCATTTTATCCGCCATCGACTCCAATATCCCCTGGCACAATGGGCGAGTTCCGAGGAAGGTATGTCAAATCCCGCTTGGATTGATACTGTCTTTTTCCTTGGGCAAGACACTTCATGTTTGGACCATGGCCAAGGCCAAGACCAAGACAGGGTAAATAGAGGCTTTCCCAGGATGTAAAGGTCAAACACCAGAGAGCATAGCAGCAAGGTAAGATGTGAACGTTTAAAGACGATATTTAACGTTTAAAGACGATATTCAGTTTTGTTTAGAGATACAGCATGGAAACAGGCCCTTCAGCCCACCAAGTCCATGCCGACCATCGAGCACCCGTTCACGGCAAGTTTTTATTTTTACACATAGGACTGGTAGGAACCTGGAACGTGCCACTGGGGGAAGAGGCAAAGCAGATATTGATGACAAGGATTAACAGAATTTAGACCAGTTCAAGTTCAAGTGAGTTTATTGTCAAGTGTCCCTGTATAGGACAATGAAATTCTTGCTTTGCTTCAGCACACAGAACATAGTAGGCATTGACTACAAAACAGATAAGTGTGTCCATATACCATAATATAAATATATGCATACATTTTGCATATATGCATACGGGACAATTGTTATCGCCCGCCGGGGGCTCTGACTTTGACTCTGACATCGGGGGGAGAGGGAAGTGCAGGGGAGAGATACGTTTTTTTTTGCCTTCCATCACAGCGAGGTGGAGATGCGCTGTGATGGATGTCTGTGTAAATTGTGTTGTGTCTTGGGTCTTTTTTTTCTTGTATGTATGACTGCAGAAACAACATTTCACTTGAGCCTCTATTGAGGTTCAAGTGACAAATAAATTGTATTGTATTGTATTGTACATGAATGAATACTGATAACGTGCAAATAACAGAAAATGGGTTATTAATAATCAGAGTTTTGTCCGAGCCAGGTTTAATAGCCTGATGGCTGTGGGGAAGTAGCTATTACTGAACCTGGTTGTTGCAGTCTTCAGGCTCCTGTACCTTCTACCTGAAGGTAGCAGGGAGATGAGTGTGTGGCCAGGGCATAACAGGGCATAACATGCCATAACATAACCAGGACAGAGGCATAACATGCAGGGAATAGGTGGAGAAAGAGATCACCTGAAAAAAAGGTGGGATTAGATTAAATTGGCATCATGGTTGGCACAGATAATGTGGGCCAAAGGGCCAGTTCCTATGCTACACCAGAATCAGGCTCATACCGCGTGGAAACAGGCCCAACTTGCTCACATCGACCAACATGCCCCATTGACACTAGTCCTACCTGCCTGCGGTTGGCCCATGTCCCTCGAAACCTATCCTATGCATGCACCTGTCCAAATGGTTTTATTAAACATTGTGATAGTACTTGCTACTGTAGTGTACTACCTGTATTGTTCTATGTTCTAAGACCTTGATACAACATGGAGCAGCGTGATCCTGGCAAAACCCAAATGAACAAGTACTTATTATTTAGTTTGTTCAGAAAGGAACTGCAGATGTGGGTTTACACTGAAGATGTATACTTCCGGGTGGGAGGCGCGACTCACGTCGCAGCGGCCTCTGCAGTCCGTCTGTCTTTTTATTATTTTTTGTCTCGTTTGAATGTAGTTTTTATTTTTTAACTGGGTATGTGTGTGTGGGGGGCGGGGGGTGGGGAAACTTTTAAAATCTTTCCCCTGCACGGGAGACCCAACCTTTTCTCTGTCGGGTCTCCGTTGTCGTTGGGGCCGAGCACCGTGGAGCGGCCTCCAGCAGGAACGACCTGGGGCTCCAGTCGCGGAGCCTGCGGACCTACTCACCATCGCGGAGCTGGCCGAGTTTGGAGCGGGTGGAGCGGTGGTGGCGCGCGGCTGCGACCCGACCCCCGGAGATTCGGAGGCTCCAACCGCAGGTCTGGCGGACGGTGACACCGGGAGCCCGCGGGTCCCTGCTGGGAGACCGCTTTTCGGGACTTCCGCAACGGCGACTTCTCCAGCCCGAGTTGCGGGGTTGAAGATGTCCTGGAGCGGGGCCTTACATCAATGCCCGGCGCAGCTTTGAATGGCAGCGGGACTTGTTAGCGCACGCCGGGGGCTCCAACACCAAGACCCGGAGCGCGACCTTGCATCACCCGGCGCGGCGTTAATGGCCGGGGGACACTTACCATCGCCCGCCGGGGGCTTTGACTCTGACATCGGAGGAGAATAGGGAGAGCAGGGGAGAGATAAGACTTTGCCTTCCATCACAGTGAGGAGGAGATTCACTGTGATGGATGTCTGTGTAAATTGTGTTGTGTCTTGGTGCTTTTTTCTTGTGTGTATGACTGCAGAAACCAAATTTTGTTTGAACCTCAATGAGGTTCAAATGACAACAAATAAATTGTATTGTATTGTATTGTATTGTATTGTAAGATAAAGACACAAAATGGAGTAACTCAGCGGCACAGGCAGCATCTCTGGATATAGGGAATGGATGGAAGAAAAGTTTAATTTAGTTTATCATCACATGTCGCGAGGTACAGTGAAAAGTATTTTTTTGTAGCGTTTTGTTGTTTTTGTTTCCAGTCAAAGGAAATACATGATGGCAATCAAGCCGTCCATAGAGCACAGATACAGGATAAAAGGAATAACGTTTAGTGCAAGATCAAGTCTAGTAAAGTCCGATTAAAGATAGTCTGAGGGTCTCCAATGAGGTAGATGGTTGGTCAAGACTGCTCTCTAGTTGATGATAGGATGGTTCAGTTGCCTGATGACAGCTGGGAAGAAACTGTCCCTAAATCTGACTCTGGCCATGAATTGATGAGCAAGTGCCATTTGACAGCACTGTCAATAATAATTTCCATAACTCTGCTGATGATAGAAAACAGATTGGTGAGTGGTAATCAGTCTTTTATGGACAGGATATAACTGGGTCATTTTCAACACTATGAAGCAGCAGAGAGTGTAAACCACCTCGGCTAGTTTTGGAGCGCAAGTCTTCAAGACCGTAACTGCGACGTTAACATGCCTTCTCTTTCCTGTGCACGCTAACATTTGTAGATATCACTTGGAGTGAATGAGGTTGGCTGGCGTCCCCTGTGATGGTGGAAACTCTGGAGGAAAATTGTCGGCTTGGTATTTCTGACAGAGCACGGCTGGGCATGCTTCAGCCTAATCTTCAGCACTCAAGTGTATCGGACTCTGCAATCAGTGAATCCAAGTGTAACCTTAAAACCATTTCCACCCATTACCATTGAGCCACAGAGCATATATGTAAGCCCTTAGAGATACTGTGTTTATGCTGACCATCAAGAACCTATCTACAGTAATCTCACTTAAAAGCTTTAGGTCAGTAACCTCTCATGCCTTCCAATTCCAGTGCTTGGTCAGATGCTTTGTTAGAGTGCAGTCCTGACCTCCCACCTACTTTGTTGGAGACCTTTGCACTATCTTTAATCGAACTATCGGGCTTCAGTGTTATATCTTTGCACTAAATCAAGGGTTCCCAACCTGGGGTAAATTTACCCCAGGGGGTAACTTTGTTGATTCTGGATTTGTACATAATTTTTTCTCATTGACTGACTGTGTTTGGTCATTAGTTGTTCATAAATAAGTGAAATAATATTGTCATGCAAAGTTGCCAGGGGTAAACGGGGCAAACAAGGTTGGCAACTGAATGTTGAACCCTTTATCCTGTATCAATGCACTGTGGACGGTTTGGTTGTATTCCTATGCAGTCTTTTCTTTGACTGGGTAGCACGCCAACGAAAGCTTTTCACTGTACCTCGGTACACGTGACATTAATAAACTAATGTAAACTAAGTTGTGAGAATATCTATCCCTGTCACCATCTCAGACAGTGCCACGCACTCTCTGGGTGATGCAACTACTCCTCAGATTCCCTCTAAAGGCCCTGTCCCACGATGTGATGTTCAATAAATAACAAAATATAGTGCAAATAACAAATAGTCATATAGTATTTTGCAGTTCAGAGCTCAACACTTCACCTATCCATGTTCCCCAAGAGCTCGCCCGAGTTTAAAAAAAAAAATCAAACTCGTGGTAAGTAGGTGGAATGTACATAGCGGGTACGTCGGAGCTCGTGGATGTCTCGTAGCGGCTCGTAACGCTAACGGCAGGTACGCGGGAAACGCGGAAACTCGTGATGTTTTTTCAACAGTGTGAAAAACTTCCAAGAGTAAAAAACTACTCGTGATGAAGTACCACGAGTTTGTTTTTGTTTTTTAAACTCGGGAGGGCTCTTGGGTGAACTCGCATCGTGGGACAGCGGCTTACGGCTCATCCCTCATCTTCAACCTATGCCACAGGGTGGTGGAGTATCTCAGCGGGTCATGCAGCATCTCTGGAGAACATGGATAGGTGAAGTGTTGAGCTCTGAACTGCAAAAGACTATATTATTATTTGTGTGTTTGCACTATATTTGTTATTCATTGAACTTTTTTCATTTTTTCCCCCCCGTTATATACAATGTTTACATATTCACATAATCTGTTGTGCTCTGATCAAGAAGGCTCATCAGCGTCTCTTCTTCCTGAGGAGACTGAAGAAGGTCCATCTGTCTCCTCAGATCTTGGTGAACTTCTACCGCTGCACCATCGAGAGCATCCTTACCAACTGCATCACAGTATGGTATGGCAACTGCTCTGTCTCCGACCGAAAAGCCTTGCAGAGGGTGGTGAAAATTGCCCAACGCATCACCAGTTCCTCGCTCCCCTCCATTGAGTCTGTCCAAAGCAAGCGTTGTCTGCGGAGGACGCTCAGCATCGCCAAGGACTGCTCTCACCCCAACCATGTTTACCCTCCTACCATCCGGGAGGCGCTACAGGTCTCTCCGTTGCCGGACCGGCAGGTCCAGGAACAGCTTCTTCCCGGCGGCTGTCACTCTACTCAACAACGTACCTCGGTGACTGCCAATCACCCCCCCTCCCGGACACTCCTCCCACAGGAAAAACACTATGTCTGTATATATGCTAATGTAAATATGTATTCAAGTCATATGCTATGTCACTCTTCCAGGGAGATGCTAAATGCATTTCGTTGTCTCTGTACTGTACACTGACAATGACAATTAAAGTTGAATCTGAATCTGAATCTGAATCTGCAGCAAGTAAGAATTTCATTGTCCTGTCCGGGACATATGACAATAAAACACTCTTGACTTGATATAGGCCAGGTGCAAGCATGTAGAACTGGCTTTATAAAAAAACACTAAATAGTCCATTTGTCCTATCTAATCCCTTCTTGAAATTATACACCTCCATACGATCACCTCTCATCCTCCTGCGCTCCAAGGAATACAGTCCTAGCCTGCCCAACCTTTCCCTATAGCTCAAGCCCTTCAGTCCTGGCAACATTCTGCACTCTTTCCAGCTTAACAACATACTTTCCATAGCAGGGTAACCAAAATGAATACAATACTCCAAATTCAGCCTCACCAACATCTTGTACATCTGTAACATAACATCCCAACTTCAGAATCTGAAGAAGGGACTCGACCCAAAACATCACCCATTCCTTCTTTCCAGAGATGCTGCCTGTCCTGCTGAGTTATTCCAGCATTTTGTGTCTACCTTTTATGCTCAGTACTCTGACTGAAGAAGACCCAACACCAAAAGCTTTCTTGACACCCTGTCCAACTGTAACATCATATTCAAGGACCCAAATACAAGGAACTAGTGATTAAATATAACTTCAGATCTTGACAATCTCCAGATCACCCAATATGCCCCACACAGGCAAGAAATAACAGGCTGGTTAGCTAAACATCAGTGCCAGGGAAAACATTAGAAACTATTATTAAGAGATATTACAGCAGAAAACTTGGAAATATTTAAGGTAAACAAGCAAGGTCAATGTGGGTTGTGTTTAATAAATCATGTTTGATCAGGAAGTCCCGTTCAAAGTGGAGTGCATGGGAGACTGACGGAAACAGCATGCATTAAAATAATGAGCGGCAGCCTCATGAAAGTTTAGTTTAAATGCGGTCTGTAGAAGGGTCTCGACTCGAAACGTCACCTATCCATGTTCTTCAGAAATCCTGCCTGACCTAATGAGTCTGAAGAAGGGTCTCGACCTGAAACGTTGCCTATTTCCTTCGCTCCATAGATGCTGCCTTCCCCGCTGAGTTTCTCCAGCATTTTTGTCTGCCAATGAGTTACTCCAGCACTTTGTCCTTTTGTGTATTAACCAGCATCTGCAGTTCTTTGTTTCTACATAAAGTTTAGTTTAGAGATATAGCACAGAAACAGGCCCTTCGGCCCATCGAGTCCACACCACCCATCGATCACCCATTCATACTCGGTCTATGTTATCCCACCTTTGCATCCACTCCCTACACACCAGAAGGCTAATTACAGAGGCCATTTAACCTACAAACCCACATGTATCTTGGGATGTTGTCTGCAGGAGGTGCCCCCAGGACACAGAGATGCCCAGTCGAGTAAAGGGACATTGGTTTGCGGAAACTGTTCCAGTACATCGACCGTGCGGGCCGTCCAAGCTTTGGACGTGCCAAAAACGGTGGCACATGTGTGTGTAATATGCAAAAGGAATTTCACAGTGTTGGTTCTTGGTTTCTTGGTCCTCCAAAGTATTCCAAATGGAATTTAAACTGGAGGTGGTGAAGGGAGGGCTTAAGCCAGAAAGGGTTATTGGGAAGAAAGAGCTACTTTAAATTTAGTTGCATCTGGTTGGGTAACTATAGTTGGGTGGAGATTATTCCATGCTTTAATTGTGTGGGGGAAGAACAAATTGCTGTATACACCTGTCTTTCTAGCTGGGATCACAAATTGGATCGAATGCCCTCGTCTGCTCCTAATTGGTTTGGGTTTGGTGTAGGACTTGTAGTCTATGTCGAGCTGACCATTTACCATTTTGTAAAAACAGGTCAAACGGTGAGCTTCACATCTGTCTTGGAGAGGGTTCCACCCCAGATAATTCAGAAGTTTGGTGACACTCGTTTCTCTCTCATAGGTGTTAGTAACAAATTGAGCTGCCTGTCTTTGGACACGTTCGATGGAAGAACTTTTTTTATTTGTGTATGGGTCCCATGCTGCAACTGTGTTGTCCAAATGAGGTCTAATGAAGGTGAAGTATAGCTTCTCCTTGACAGAAGTTGAACAATGATGAAAGTTGCACCTTGAAAGCTGCATACATCACAAATAATACATAATTGTGGGAGGAAACCGGAGCACCTGGAGGAAACCCACGCGGTCACAGGGAGAACGTACAAACTCTGTGGATAATACAAACAATATGTGGATAAATGTGAGGTTATCCATTTTGGTGGCAAAAACGGGAAAGTAGACTATTATCTAAATGGTGGCCGATTGGGAAAGGGGGAGATGCAGCGAGACCTGGGTGTCATGGTACACCAGTCATTGAAGGTAGGCATGCAGGTGCAGCAGGCAGTGAAGAAAGCGAATGGTATGTTAACTTTCATTGCAAAAGGATTTGAGTATAGGAGCAGGGAGGTTCTACTGCAGTTGTACAGGGTCTTGGTGAGACCACACCTGGAGTATTGCGTACAGTTTTGGTCTCCAAATCTGAGGAAGGACATTATTGCCATAGAGGGAGTGCAGAGACGGTTCACCAGACTGATTCCTGGGATGTCAGGACTGTCTTATGAGGAAAGACTGGATAGACTTGGTTTATACTCTCTAGAATTTAGGAGATTGAGAGGGGATCTTATAGAAACTTACAAAATTCTTAAGGGGTTGGACAGATGCAGAAAGATTGTTCCCGATGTTAGGGAAGTCCAGGACAAGGGGTCACAGCTTAAGGATAAGGGGGAAATCCTTTAAAACCGAGATGAGAAGAACTTTTTTAACACAGAGAGTGGTGAATCTCTGGAACTCTCTGCCACAGAGGGTAGTTGAGGCCAGTTCATTGGCTATATTTAAGAGGGAGTTAGATGTGGCCCTTGTGGCTAAGGGTATCAGAGGGTATGGAGAGAAGCCAGGTACGGGATACTGAGTTGGATGATCAGCCATGATCATATTGAATGGCGGTGCAGGCTCGAAGTGCCGAATGGCCTACTCCTGCACCTAATTTCTATGTTTCTATGTTTCTATGTTTCTACACGAAAAGCACCCAAGCTCAGGATCAAACCTACCCGCTGCACCACTGTGAATAAAGAACTCATTGTGAGCAACACAGCAAAATCAATAGACACAGCTAAGCAACCCCGCAACCTATGAATGGGATTGAAGCTCTGCACTGCTGCTGATAGCTGCCTCCGTGAACATCTCCATCCACAACAATGGCAGGGCTCACTCAGCCTGTCAGTGCTGGAGAAAATGCTGAATTCAGCCAGATCCATCCCAGCCTCCTCCTGAGATTCCCACCATCACAGAGTCCAATCTTCAGACAATTCAATTAATTACACGTGATACTAAGCAATAGCTGGGAGCGCAGGAAACAGCAACGGCTGCGGGACTACATTACATCCCAGCTGCAGTACTTAAGATTTGCACTCCAGAAATAGCCAGTCAAAATGAAGGAGCTGTGCTTTCAGAGGGGGTGAGATTCGAATGGGGAGGGGAGTAGAGAAGTCAGATACAAGATACATTTCATTGTCATTTGGACCCCTTGAGGTCCAAACGAAATGCCGTTTCTGTCCGGTCGGGCTTGGAATGGCCGCGGGACTCTGCGAGCGCACGCCGGGGGCTCTAACACCAAGACCCAGTGTGCGACCTTGCATCACCCGGCGTGGCTTTAATGGCCGCAGGACAATCGCCATCGCCAGCCGGGGGCTTTGACAGTCACAGGACGGTTAATGTCACGCCGCCAGTTGGAAATAGAAACATAGAAACATAGAAAATAGGTGCAGGAGGAGGCCATTCGGCCCTTCGAGCCAGCACCACCATTCATTGTGATCATGACTGATCGTCCCCAATCAATAACCCGTGCCTGCCTTCTCCCCATATCCCTTGATTCCACCAGCCCCTAGAGCCCCTAACTCTCTCTTAAATCCATCCAGTGACTTGGCCTCCACTGCCCTCTGTGGCGGGGAATTCCACAAATTCACAACTCTCTGGGTGAAAAAGTTTTTTATCACCTCAGTCTTAAATGGCCTCCCCTTTATTCTAAGTTTGTGGCCCCTGGTTCTGGACTCGCCCAACATTGGATCATTTTTCCTGCATCTAGCTTGTCCAGTCCTTTTATAATTTTATATGTTTCTATAAGATCGCCCCTCATCCTACTAAACTCCAATGAATACAAACCTAGTCTTTTCAATCTTTCCTCATATGACAGTCCCACCATCCCAGGGATCAATCTCGTGAACCTACGCTGCACTGCCTCAATCACAAGGATGTCCTTCCTCAAATTAGGAGACCACAACTGTACGCAATACTCCAGATGTGGTCTTACCAGAGCCCTAGACAACAAGGGTCTGCAGAAGGGTCCCGACCCCAAACGTTATCTATCCATCTTCTCCAAGGAAGCTGCTTGTCCCACTGAGTTGCTCCAGCAACTTTGTGTCTTTTTTTTTGGTTCCAGTCAAGTTATTGCAGTCAATTATAACACCAACATCCAGCTACAAACACGGACTGAACGTAGATCATAGAACAATACAGTACAGGATTGGACCCATCGGCCCACAATGCTTGTGCCAAACATGATGCCAAGTTAAACTGATCTCATCTGCCTGTACATGATCCATATCCCTCCATTCCTAGCATGGAGCCGGTGTGGTTATCAATGTGGATTGAAGATTGCAATTCCAGAGGTGAGGTGAGAGTGACTGCCCTTTGACCTCAATGACGGGTCTTTGTCCCAAACATTATGGAGGGCACTGTACTTCTCTCCTTTTACCTTACAGTTGAACAGATTGGATTGTTTTCTCTGGAAAGTTGTGGGGAAACCTGATAGTATTTAAAATTATAAATCACACCGGGTAGTGAGTGCATAAAGCACACTGTCAGGAGTGTTGGGGGAGGCACATACAATAGTGGCATTTATGGGGGTTTTACATAGGCACATGGATATGCAGCGAATGGAGGGTTTTGGATTATGCAATGGCAGATAAGAGATGCCCTTGACATCATGTTCGGCACAAACATTGTTGGCCAAAGGGAGTGTTTGTAGGCTGTTGTGCTCTATGTTCTTACCCCTATTCACTTTTTTTTCCAATTCTCCTCTGCACTTTCTGTAAATGTTCCACCCAAAATAACATAGACATAGATTGGCATGTCTAATTATATATTATGCTACATCTGATAATAATTAGGGAGTTCAATGCAAAAGTAGAACCAGTTGTCTTTTATTTTTCCAGCTCATCTTAGTTTGAATTTATAGGGTTGTAAGAGCTCCAGCCAAGGTGACCCTGTGAAATGAACCCAATTCTGGAACTGTGTAGGAAGGGACTGCAGATGCTGGTTTAAACCAAAGAAAGACACAAAAAGCTGGAGTATCTCAGCTGGAGCTGCAGCATCTCTGGAGAGAAGGAATGGATGACGTTTCGGGTCGACACCCTCCTCTAGACCAAAGATCCTATAGCAGAGCATAGGATCTTTGCTCTAGACCTCATTGGCTTTTCGAAGCAGGGGAGGGTTTTGCCTTCTGTGAATGCACAGGCAGCGGGACATGTATAAATCAGAATTTCGGACTGGTGAATCCAATCGTGTCTGATCCACATTCAAGATCAGCAACTTGCCTCTTGTTGTTTGAAGAACTCTCTGGCGACTCTGGCAAGGACCCAGCCAGAGTGGCAAAAGCATCATGAATAAGGACCCAGCACATACACCCACCATAAAGTCACCTTGTGGCATTGAAATTAAATATAAAGGGTAAATCTGTTGCACTACTTAAGCAAAAATAAAAATATAGCAGAGGGAGTAGTGTAGAGAGAGCCAGATTGGGTTACAGGAGTATGGTGAGTAGCAAGGGCGTGGCGGTGTGAATCCCACAGTGCAACCTCATGTCATGTCTTTGCCAAAACCCCAAATTGTTCACATAGTTATCTCGACAACGAAAGCAATCCTTTCAAGCCTGGGAAAAGGACGGGACTAAAAAGTGAATAGGAACTTTCATACAGCGAATGCTTTGAATCAAACCATGCACTCATTTTCTCCCTGTGGTGAGCCATCAAACCATGAAAAGCAATCAGGATTTGTACGCCAATCTTCTCAACAAAGTCGAGAATAAATCAAATCTTTGAAGCTTCATAGGCTCATACTGTATCTTTGGATCCATGGTGACTTAGGCCAAATCTAGTTTGCACGGAATGCTCAATAGCATTACATAAATAGAAGCAAGAGTGGGCTCTCAAGTCTACTCCGCCTTTCAATACTTGCCATTATTATTGGTTTAATATTGTCACGTGAACTAATATACAGTGAAAAACTTGGTTGTGTGTGCCTTCCAATCAAATTATACCACATAAGTACAACAGATGCTTAGATCATAGAACAGTACAACACAAGAACAGGCCCATCGGCCCACAATGTCACTGCCTAATACGTTTCTAACACCAGCTCTTATCTGCTTGCACAAAATCCATGTCCCTTCATTCCCTGCATACCCATGTGCCTAATCAAAAGGCTTTTAAGGGTCTGTGGAGCAGCCAGCTGCGGGCGGCGGCTTCGAACTTTACACCGGGAGCCTGGGATCTCTCGATGAGATCGCCAGTGGTGGAACTCCAACCGGCGCGGCCTTGTTGGCTTCGGAAGCCGCGGTCTCCGGTGAGGGAAGCGGCCGTTCCAGGGTTCCCATGCCGCCGAGAGGATTCTCCCGACGCCGGAGCACCATCATCCGGCGAGAACGGCCTGGAACATCGGGCCTCCGTAGAGGCAACCGTGGAGGCCTCAATAGGCCCGACTATGGGTGGACATGGGATGGGGACTGGACACTGTGCCTTCCCTCATAATGGGAACCATTGTGGGGGGGGATGTTTTTATGTTTAAATTTCTTTATTATTGTTATGTTTGTATTCTTTCTTTATGTGCTGCATGGCAAGAAGCATTTCACTACACCTAGGTGTGTATGTGATCAATAAAATTATCTTTATCATTATTTTTAAACGCCGCTATCGCATCTGCCTCCACCACGACACCAATAGTGCATTCCAGGCATCCTCCACCCTCTGTGTAAAAAAAAACCTTATAGCAAAGCTCTCTGGTATTTTATATTTCAATCCTGTGAAAAAGGACCTGAATGTCTATCCTGTTGCAAAGGTTTTAAAAATTGAACAAAGTGCAGAATATAGAGTTACAGCAGAGTTTTTTTTTAAGTGCAAGGGCTGCAACAAGGTGGATTGGAAGATAAGGAAATTCATCCTTAGCATATGAGAGGTCAACTCAATAACTGCTCTTGAATCTGGAGGCACGTGCCTTCAAGCTTGTGTAACCTGCCTGACGGGAGAGCAGAGAAGAGGGAATTGCCGGGGTGCGAGTGGTCCTTGATTATGTTGGTGGTTTTCTCGAGGCAGCTTGACAATAGACAATAGGTGCAGGAGGAGGCCATTCGCCCCTTCGAGCCAGCACCGCCATTCAGTGTGATCATGGCTGATCATCCTCAATCAGTACCCCGTTCCTGCCTTCTCCCCATATCCCCTGACTCCGCTATTTTTAAGAGCCCTATCTAGCTCTCTCTTGAAAGCATCCAGAGAACCTGCCTCCACCGCCCTCTGAGGCAGAGAATTCCACAGACTCACCACTCTCTCTGCGAGAAAAAGTGTTTCCTCGTCTCTAAATGGCTTACTCCTTATTCTTAAACTGTGGCCCCTGGTTCTGGACTCCCCCAACATCGGGAAGATGTTTCCTGCCTCTAGCGTGTCCAAACCCTTAACAATCTTATATGGTTCAATGAGATCCCCTCTCATCCTTCTAAAGTGATGTTGATGAGCGGGAAGGTAGGAGGCTGGGTTGCTTTTGCATTTTAGCTTCTTCCCCTGCGTTATCAAGCTTATGAATTCTATAAGCTAGGATACCGTCTGATTCACCTCTACCCCATAGAGGACACTGGACTTTGTCTCTAGAACTGGTGCACTACAACGCTGAGAACTATATTTTGCACTCTGATTCTTCTCATTTGCTCTACCTCTTGTACTCGAGTGTGATGGTATTTGTGCAAGGTATTATCTTATTTCATTGGATAGCATGCAAAACAAAGCTTTTCACTGTACCTCGGTACATGTGACAATAATAAACTAAACCTAAGGTGTGACTGCCTCATAGATGTTATCTAGGTAACCTTGCTTCTCCCCGATGCAATCCATTGTCTGAATCCTAGCCCCTAGGATTCTAGTCTGAATCCTAGCCCCAAGATTTTGCCTTCCATCACAGTGAGGATGAGATTCACTGTGATGGATGTTTATGGTGTGGGCGGCGCGATTCTCGTCAGCAGCGGCCTCTGCAGTCCGTCTGCGTTTTTATTATTTTTTGTCTATGTTTTTATGTCGTTTTTGTTATTTTTTTGGGGTGTGTGTGGGGGGGGTGGGGGTGGGGGGGTGGGGTGGGAGGGAGGGGGTAACTTTTAATCTCTCCCTGCACGGGAGACCCGACCTTTTCTTTGTCGGGTCTCCGTTGGCGTTGGGGCTGCAACGAGGAGCGGCCTACAACAGGAAGACCGGGGGCTCCAGTGCCGACTACTCACCTCACCGTCGCGGAGCTGGCCGAGTCCAGAGCGGGTGGAGCGGTGGTGGAGCGCTGCTGCTGCTGCGGCCCGACCTCCGGAGATTCGGAGGCTGCAACTGCCGGTCTGGCGGACGGCGGCACCGGGAGCTCGCGGATCCCTGGAGGGAGACCGCTTTTCATGGCTCCCGCAACGGCGACTTCTCCCGCCCGAGTTGCGGGGTCGAAGCGCTCCTGGAGCGGGGCCTTACAGCACCGCCCCGCGAGGCTTGGAATGGCCGCGGGACTCTGCGAGCGCACGCCGGGGGCTCCAACATCAAGAATCCGGTGTGCGACCTTGCATCACCCGGCGTGGCTTTAATGGCCGCGGGATAATCGCCATCGCCAGCCGGGGGCTTTGACTTTGACTCTGACATCGGGGGGGGGAGGGGGGGGGGGGGGGGAGTGCAGTGGAGAGATAATTTTTTTTGGCCTTCCATCACAGCAATGTAATGGATGTTTATGTAAATTATGTTGTGTCTTGGGTAAGGCTGCAGAAACGTCATTTCGTTTGGACCTCAAGGGGTCCAAATGACAATTAAATTGAATCTTGAATCTTGAATCTTGAATCTTGATTCTTATGTAAATTGTATTGTGTTTTGGTTCTTTTTCTTGTGTGTATGACTGCAGAAACCAAATGTTGTTTTGAACCTCATTGACAACAAATAAATTGTATCATTGTATATCATCAACTCTGAGTTAAAGATCTTCTGGCTAGAGATGTGGTTGCTATGGGTCTCAAAGGTTTTGAAAACCTCCCACACACATGTGCTGCACCACATTATATGACCCGTCATGCCTGTCTATGAACATTTAGTTTAATTAATCTATATAATTCTGTCACCATCGCCCTTATCTCACCAAGGTCCCTTACTCAAAGTCCACACACAATGGGAGCTGCACTGCAGTGATTTCTGGTGGGCGTACAAAGGGAACAAACAATACTTGAATCACTTGACTTTAATTAACCAATTCTAGCTAGCTACCCTTTTAGCCGAGAGACTACCACTCCAAATCAAAACTGCAAGTTCAGAGAAAATAGCAATAAAACAAAATTGAATAAAGTAAACAAAATCAATTCTTAATTGAAAATCCATTTAATTCCAAGGGGTAATTTCAGGAACAGCTTCTTCCCAACAACCATCAAGATATTGAACACTACAAACTCCGAACCAGGCCCTGGATCAGGGAAGTTCACATTTTGTTTTGTTTTTGCACGACATTGGTTTTATTTTAATCTACTGATTTTATTTTTTGTTTGCTTCTGATATCATTTACGGAGTACTAGGGTTACAAACCTGTTCGGCTGCTGCAAGCAAGTAAGAACTCTTGACCAAGTCGAAGGAGTTGAAATTATCCCTCATGCACCAAACTCCACACTCTGTGGACTGCACTCATGAGTAAAACATGAGCTGCAGCATTGTTGAGAGAAAAATGTTCTCTCCCATCTAGGCATTAGAATAACACGCTATAACTTACGCAGGAAACAAACTGCTGGAGGAACTCAGTGGGTCAGGCAGTGACTGTGGGGGGACATTGGTAGCTGATGTTACAGGCTGGAACCCTTCTTCAGATGTGAGGTTCCAGCATCTGCAGCCTCTGACATGTTGTCATTGGATCCTAGAACGGAATTGTTTCAGAATCGGGTGAGGGGTGGGTAAAGATACGAAGTATCTGCTTGCAATTTCTCTTTTTTTCCCTCTTTTTTTCCTACTCCATTCTTTTTTTTCTTATTTCACATCACCTTGTTTTCTTTTTCGAGCTAGATAATATTCTCTTTCTCTCTATTTCTTGCTTTTCTTACTCTTCTTTTTTACTATTAAATTTAAAATAAGAAGTTGTACATGAAATGTAATATGTTATTCATGTCTGATATTATTGTACATTACTTCTAATAAAAATATTTTAAAATTTAAAAAAAAAGTAATTGGATCTTGACTTATACCATTGACAAACACTCTGCACCCTGACTACAAAGTACAACTGCAAACTTCACACATGTGCAAGCCGCCCTGGCTGCTGACCAGGCAGAATCAGGTAGAGATTTATTTATCCAAATTCAGTTTCAATTTGCCAAATCCAATTACTCCCTATTTAACCGGAGTCGGCAAAGTTTTATTATTCGTCTAGGAAGTTGTAGTCATGCACGCGTGTTGGAGACTGTATACGCAGATAAGTCAATAATGTTAGAATAATGTTGACATAAATGTCAATCATAACAACGTATGCAGAAAACGGTATTTGATATTCTTAGTATTGTTTCAGAAATTATTTCACACATTGTGTTCCCCAGATCAGGACAGGCTTGACCTTAAAACCTGTTAAGAACATAGAACAGTACAGCACAGGAGCAAGCACTTCAGACCACATGATGCCAAGTTAAACTGACCTCATCTGCTTGCACATGGTCCATATCCCTCGATTTCCTGCACATCAATGGGCCCATCTAAAAGCCTCTTAAATGCCACTATCATATCTGCCTCCACTACCAACCCTGGCAATGCTTTCCAGGCCTTCACTACTCTATGTAAAATAACATGCCCTGCACATCACCATTAAACTTTCCATCTCTCACTGTAGTGGCCACTTGGCCTGTTTTGCATGTCATTGAGGATGGCATGTGCCTTTAAATTTTAGACTGCCCGTTATATTGTGGGTGGGATTTATGACATGTTTTTGGGCGTTGATGCTTGCGCAGAAGTTTAGTTTTTAGATTAGTTTGGAGAGCCCATGGGGAAGGTTGACCCCTTCTACCATGCGGGCCATGCGGGCTCCGTGAGAGATCTAAAGGAGATCATGCCAGATCTTGCCAGTGTTACGGAGACACAAGGAGTTTATTAATGTCTAAAGTAATAAGCTGGCGTTCAAAGAAGATTGAAGAAACCTGGATGTGTCTTACTCTCGCAACAAGAAAGCATTTATTCATCTAAAGACTGTGTTTTGAAGTCATATCTGAGAAGAAGCTCTGAAGGTCTCTGTGAGTGAGCTTGCATGCGTTTAGAAGGCACCCCCTTCAACCATTCTCATCCAAATAGCGGCTAGGGTGCTAATTACCCGAAAGATATGAACATCTGCTCACCTTATAGCTATGCCCTCTAGTGTTGGAGATGACCACCCTGGGAAAAAGGTTCAGATTATCTACCCTATCTGTGCCTCTCACAGTTTTATACATTATTCTTGTCTCTCTCTACTCCTCTTCAGCACCAGTCAGAGAAAGCCAGGGCTTGCATTATGCAAGTAACAACCTTCTGACATACGAGGAGGTGGGACAGCCTGTTATTAAAGAATGCCATAAGGATGGATGGATTATGTTGGGAAAAATCAACACATACTGTAAAATCAGTTTGAATGCATTCAAGAGACATTCTGATGTTCCAAAGTGCTTTGTGCCAATAAACGATGAGTGTAACCTTCAATGCATTGTAGTAGATGTTGTCTGTGATATCTATAAATGACTTAGAAATAAACATAGATGGGTTGCTTAGTAAATTTGTAGACAACACCAAAATCAGCGGAGATGCGGACAGTGAGAGAGGTTGTCAAAGGATACAGGATTTCTTTCTCTGTCTGGTGGCTGTAAGGGTGTTTATCCTTGTGGGAGTTAGATCAGGAGCTGGGGCCAGAATTTCAGAAAGCCCATATTATATGAGGAGGAATTTCTTCTCTACTTATCAAGAAGCTTTAGAGTTCTTCACTCTGGAGATGGAGTCACTCAATATATTCCAAAGAGTCACAGATAGTTAATGTGGACATGGAACTGGTCAATATATACCAGAAAGAGACTCTCAGACATTTTATGGTGCACGGTGGCACAGCGATAGAGTTGCTGCCTTATAGTGCCAGAGACCTGGGTTTGATCCTGACTACAGGTGCTGTCTGTGCAGAGTTTGTACATTCACTCTGTGACCCTGTGGGTTTTCTCCGTGTGCTCTGGTTTGCTCCCACACCCCAAAGACGTACAGGTTTGTAGGTTGAATGGCCTTGGTAAAAATTGTCGTTAGTGTGTAGGATGCAGCAGGCAGTGAAGAAAGCGAATGGTATGTTAGCTTTCATAGCAAAAGGATTTGAGTATAGGAGCAGGGAGGTTCTACTGCAGTTGTACAGGGTATTGGTGAGACCACACCTGGAGTATTGCATACAGTTTTGGTCTCCTAATCTGAAGAAGGACATTGTTGCCATAGAGGGAGTACAGAGAAGGTTCACCAGACTGATTCCTGGGAATGTCAGGACTTTCATATGAAGAAAGACTGGATAGACTCGGCTTGTACTCGCTAGAATTTAGAAGATTCAGGGGGGATCTTATAGAAACTTACAAAATTCTTAAGGGGTTGGACAGGCTAGATGCAGGAAGATTGCTCCCGATGTTGGGGAAGTCCAGGACAAGGGGTCACAGTTTAGGGATAAAGGGGAAATCCTTTAGGACAGAGATGAGAAAAACAATTTTCACACAGAGACTGGTGAATCTCTGGAATTCTCTGCCACAGAAGGTAGTTGAGGCCAGTTCATTGGCTATATTTAAGAGGGAGTTAGATGTGGCCCTTGTGGCTAAACGGATCAGGGGGTATGGAGAGAAGGCAGGCACAGGATACTGAATTGGATGATCAACCATGATCATATTGAATGGCGGTGCAGGCTCGAAGGGCCAAATGGCCTACTCCTGCACCTTTTTTCTATGTTTCTATGTTTCTAGGATAGTGCTAGTGCTAGTCTGCACGGACTCAGTGGGGCGAAGGAAATATTTCCGCAATGTATCTCTAAAGGTGGAATCGCTCATGATATTCCAGAAAGAGACTCACATATGTTTAATCTACAATGGGGTCCCAGGGCATGAGGAGAGCACAGCAAAATTCTGCCATGATTATTTCAACCATGATCAGCATGGCCGGAAACTGAGTACTTCTACTCCAGTTCGTGTGTTTATACAAACATGGGTGAATTAATGGTACTGGTAGAAATAATTGAGTACAATTTAACATAAATTTCTCAAATATGGTTGCAAAGTGGCAAGAAAAGGAATTACATATTCCACAGTAATAAATGTACAGGAAACATTACAAAGGAGGTGGGATAATCTTGTTATTAAACAATGGCAGCAGAAAGGAAGAAAGCTCTAGGGGCTAGTGGACACAAGGGATATGGGGAGAAGGCAGGCACGGGTTATTGATTGGGGGCGATCAGCCATGATCACAATGAATGGCGGTGCTGGCTCGAAGGGCTGAATGGCCTCCTCCTGCACCTATTTTCCATGTTTCTATGCCGGGAAAAATCAATACAAAATCAGGGGATAAAAAACATTGTTGGGAATTGCATATCCCAAACAATGATAATAATCTTGTATTCAAGCAGAAATTAGAGGTGCATGTTACAGGAGTAATACAATAATCATGGGGAATTGCCAATCTACACTTACATTACATGACCCAAATTAGCATTAAATTCTGTGGAGGACTAATTCACAAAGGGTATAACATGAAGTTATTTTTTAATGTAGTAATGCATCAAGAGAAGAGAGTAACTGATCATCTGGTAGTTAAGCAGCTTATAGGGGACAGAAATCAAAATATGAAAGAACATTAATGCAAAAATTAAAAACACAAAAATTGAAAATAATTCAGTTTAATCTGAAATTAGGTCCTTCACACCGAAAAAAAAAGCTGTCCTAGAGGGCTGTTGACAGGGGATATCTAGCTTTAGATTAAGGAACACAATATAGAATAAGGAACACAAAGAAGCAAAAACATAAAAAGGTGCAGGAGTAGGCCAATCGGCCATTCGAGCTAGCACCTCCATTCAATATGATCACAACTGATCATCCAGAATCAGTACATGCTTTCGCCCTTGATTCCATTTGCCCCAAGAGCTATCATGGCCTAGCCCTTATTCTTAAACGGTGACCCCTGGTTCTGGACTCCCCCAACATGGGGAACATTTTTCCTGCCCATTTAAGTCAGATATGGAGAAATATTTTCTCAGGCATGGGCTAGTTGTGGGAGAATGACCGGCAAACTACGTAAAAAAAACATGATAACGTACAAAGAATGAGGAATATTTTAAAGATTCAACAATTGAGGAGAAAAAAGTATTTGCTGAAAAACTGAAACAAAAACAAGACGCGTTGGACACATTCGGCTAATCACGAGGAGAGACAAAAGCAAGATAAACGTTTCAGGTTATAAACTCATTCTGAACTGGAAAAATGGAGAAAGTAGGCATGTTGAAACTTGCAAAAATATCCTTTCTTTTCTCGCCTACACTCTCTACCTATTTACACATCGAGTAGATTAGCTAACAAGAA